>NW_027362324.1:0-225098 GCF_039654945.1 Dendrobates tinctorius | reverse complement strand
GACAGGATCCCTTTAAATCTAAATTTTAATAAGTTTGTTCTTTTCTGCGCTAAACGTCCCCCAAACCCTGAGGACGGCGAGTATACCTTGGTTGTGTTTTGCTGTATGTGTATACAAAAGTAAAAGAAGAGCACCTATCAGGGGCTCAGAAAAGCTGGGTGGCATGTGTGCTAGTGTGTGACCCAGCGCAGGTGTCTCACTGGCCTATCAAAACAGTGACCGATAGCAGCAAACAGTGTGATGTGGATGTGAGAACTGTCTGCGGGGTGCGCTTAGGTGAGTGGACAAAAGAATATGGGAGGTTCACCTTTATAGTAACATCCCAGGGCAGGTGTGTCGTGAGCAAGTGGTGTTCAAGAAATATTGGTGGCAGTGGTTGTGACTTATCCTGACACACAATGTACAGGGAAATGGGAAAATTGTGAAAAAAAACGCAATTCTGACCTTAATTATGTTTACGGCGTACATTATGTGGTAAAAATGACCATGTAATATGATTCTCCTCATCAGTATGATTACAGAGATACTAAACGTGCCCAGATTTTTAAATTATTTTAGTGGTAGAAAAAAAATCAAGACTTTGAAATAAAAAATATGTTGGAGTTTGTGTTGCCATTTTCCGAGACCCGTAGTTTTACTTTTTCGTTCAATAGAGCTATGAGAGGGATTATTTTTTCATAAGGCGAGACGTTATTATGGATATTACTTTGGGATAGATATGACATTTTAGTTGCTTGTTACGTATTTTAAGTGGTATTGCAGCGACCAAAAAATACCGCAATGTTGGCGTTTTTAAATTTTTTGTGTTTACCAATTGGGTTAATTATTTTTATATTTTGATAGCTCGGACTTTGCTGGATGTGGCGATATCACTTGACATTTTTTTTTATGTTCATTTTCAATGGAGGAAAATTGAACTTTTATGAGTTTTTTTTTCAGATTTGTTTAAATCTTTTTTTGTTGTTTTACTTTTCTTTTCACTTCATTTATCGCTCCCTAAGGCCCCTTTCACACTTCAGTTTTTTGCAATCAGTCACAATCCGTCAGGTTTTGACAAAAACGGATCCTCAATTTTTTTTGGAGGATCCGTTTTTTCCCCATTGACTTGCATTAATGGCGGATTGTGACGGATGGCTGTCCGTTTCATCCGTTTTTTTTTTGAGGATCCGCCAAAAGTTGCTGTCCGTCACCATCCTCAAAGATTTCAAAACGGAGCTTGCAACAAAACTCTCTCTCTCTCTCTCTCCTTCCCGACCAGCATTTCCTTTAAATTTCCTCATTTTCAGGATCCTGTGCCATCCGTTCACATCAGTTCAGAACGGATCCGCTTGTCTGCCTTTTTGGCGGATTTGAACTGATGCAAAAAACTGAAGTGTGAAAGAGGCCTAAGCTGTACTACATACAGGGGCTAATGGTGCAGCAGAAGTGTGAACTTTTTGATGCTTTTGTTTAATATTTTCCACTATATTATATGGAGAGCATAAAAACGCATGCAAAATTCCAATGAAGTCTCCAATTGTGGAACTGAAGCATTCCTCTACTAAAAAAAATGCATTCGAAAAAACTGCCACAAAAAAATACAATAAAAAGTTTTGATTGCTTTAGTGCGAATACCTATGGAAACAATGCAGCACTTCTGCACGTGTGAACATGGCCCAGGAGAGACTCTGGACAATTTGTACGTTCTACACCAGGTTCACACTTGGGGTTATTTATTTTTTTATCACTACTTAGAATTACAGACAAATTAAAAAAAGTGATCTGAGCCAATTATATGGAAAAAATACAATATTATTTAACATTTATTCTGAAGCTATATGAAATAATTCCGACTACAGCAATGGTCTGTGCCCATCACGGGTGATCCGTGTTACCGGGAAGAGAGGAGGAGACATTCCTACAAGGAGCTGACAATAGATACATCACATTATCTCACATATGAGGATACAGAATTATACAGGTTTGAAAATATCAAATAGAAAGATTTGCCTGTAAACAGGTAAAAAAGCAAAAACAGTAAATAAAGCAATGACTTGCGCTATTGTACCGGTAAGTTTTTATACATCTCATCCCAATCCAGCTAACCCCTATCCGTACAGTGGCAGCTGGTATTGGATGGTCTGCCATGGGTAACATAACTAGTTCTCCTATATTAGACCCATTGCCATGTTCGTCTTTATGACATCACAGAAGCGTTGTCCACGAGTCATGGAATGTTCCGCAAGAACGGTCAGTGCGAGGCAAGCAGAGATAGAGAGGAGAGCTGAACACTAACCCAGAGCGACTTGTAAATCACTTTTTACTTGTTTTGTTTATTTTTTTTACTTTTATTTCTTTTTTTTGGGAGTGTTTTCTACCATCCGCACACACTTTTGTGTGTGTGGAGGGGAAGGCAGCCTAATGGCTGCACCCGTAGCTGGAGGAAAGTTCCAACCACGGAGACGTCTCCCACATGCCAGGACATCCCTATACAGTCAGAGGCCTGAACACCACCAAAGGCCAACTGGCTTCACGGGGTATGTGATGGCAGTGCTTTATTATATCGTGTCAATTATTAAATGCCTGTTCAAAACACCAGAAAAGGCAAAGGACCGATATTCCAGACTGAAAAGTCCACCACCATATCCTACAATGCCCGAAATAGGCCGATTCGTACAACCTGCAGCAAACATCAGCGCAGAGCCAGAGGGTATGAAGGAACGCCTGATACTCACCAGAACAGTAGATGAGGAAGAGACAACAGCCACATTGCCCAGGAGCCCATCCCCATGCACCTGGATGGAGCTAACTCCCTCTCAAGCACGTATACTCCTCAGTATGCCTTACGACCATCAACCGCGTATTAAGGTGACTGCTAAACAAGGCTACAATCCTACACCACACCTGCCAGTCAGCTATACCACTGGAAAGATCATGCAAGTAATGCTGATGAGCCCACAGGATGTACAACGTGCCTACAAGAGAGATTTGGGTTTCCTTCCAAGTCCTAGGAAGATCATTCTCCCGAGAAGAGAATTCCGCGGCACTTTGATTTAGCCGGCGGAAAATGTAGTGGCGAGTTGCTTGCAGCAAGCACATACCATCTTCTGCACAGCTGCTTCTTAGACAGATTTTCCGGTTTTGACTATGGCTTGATCAATGGATCATGTTTCTATACTGCCGCCTGCCCTGACCTCTGCTTGTTTAAAGTTATGCATCTACACTGCCGCCTGCCCTGACCTTTGCTTGCTCAATGGATTATGTTTTTGAACTGCCGCCTGCCTGACCTCTGCTTGCTCAATGGATTGTTTCTGCACTGCCGCCTGCCTTGACCTCTGCTTGCTCAATGGATTATGTTTTTGAACTGCCGCCTACCCTGACCTCTGCTTGCTCAATGGATTATGTTTCTGCACTGCCGCCTGCCTTGACCTCTGCTTGCTCAGTGGATTATGTTTTTGAACTGCCGCCTGCCCTGACCCCTGCTTGCTCAATGGATTATGTTTTTGAACTGACGCCTGCCCTGACCTCTGCTTGCTCAATGGATTATGTTTCTGCACTGCCGCCTGCCTGACCTCTGCTTGCTCAATGGATTATGTTTTTGAACTGCCGCCTGCCCTGACCTCAGCTTGCTCAATGGATTATGTTTCTGCACTGCCGCCTGCCCTGACCTCAGCTTGCTCAATGGATTATGCTTCTGCACTGCCGCCTGCCCTGACCTCTGCTTGTTTCCGGTTATTAATCTGTGATACTAATAAAAATGTATATTATTCTGCACTATATGGACTGTGGGTCGTTTTTTTTCTTTGGTTTTATGGTTGTTTCCGGTTATGTTTTTGCACTGCTGCCTGCCCTGACCTCTGCTTGTTTCCGGTTATGTTTCTGCACTGCTGCCTGCCCTGACCTTTGCTTGTTTCTGACTACTCATTTGCCTGCTGATTTTGTACTTCTTCCTCAATGCCTGCACTTTTAAGACCCCAGTAGAGCTAATTTATATAAATCCTGCATCCTAACAATGAAGCCGGGTTATAGGGCTTCTGATCACAATGGTAGGATGATGCCTCAATGTGAAGAAGGGTAGCACCAGTTCTTCACCTAACAGTATGGAATGCTTATCTAAAAAAATGAAAAAGGAACAGTACAGTATAGACAAAGGTCCCATAAACTCAACAAGAACAAACCATTAAGAACTTTAAGCATAAACATGTGAGACAACAAACCAAGTGGCTCAGAATACCACATCCGACCCAACCAGCAGTTTTGTTGAAGGTATTTTCCTCTGATCTTTCGTTAAGAGGGTACAACATCTCAAATACATTAGACTGGTGTGGGTCTCCAACCATTTAGGAACCCTCAAATCAATAGTACAGGGGTCTTGAATCAGCCACAAAATTGCTTCAGGAAGAATTGGGTGGAGCACTGGTTTCATATGTACCCTGCCGCTCATGTCAAGGTCTATGAAAATAACCAAACACAAGGCTGAGTACTCAGATCTTATAGGAACCTCCCCAATAGTGAATGGCCATCTGTACATTCATAGTTCCCCAGGTCTGTAGACAGATGCGGGTTTCACGTCCGGGACCTCTGCCTATCAGACATTTATAGAATATTTTATGGATAACACATAAATGTATGGGAAAACTCCTCTTGTAAATAGTGCGCCTCAAGTTTCTTCTGCTGTTTGCAGTGGAATGTAGTCATCATAGCTAATATGAGGGAAGGATTCCTGAGAGGGGGTATACATCTACTATATCCATATTCTGTGGATATCTACCCTAATAAAGCTTATGGACGGTGAGTGCAGTGATGAGACCGACCCTTTATCAACATGTTCTGTCCCACAAACTAATGTAGTACACTGCACTGACCGCCGATAGACTTTATTCTCCAAAGACAATTTAAGTTTGTTATATGTATTAAAATACTTTTTTTCCCAGAATTATCTAAGAATTATCGACAAGGAAAATGGACTCAAGATAAAGCTTAGAAACATATATTTCTTTACAGCTCCTGATATAGGTATTGCGGTCTTTAAAAACAGTAGTCCCCAACTTCTGCCTCCTCAGCAAGTTATCCCCTAGCCATTGGTAGATCATAACTTGCTGATTACGGGTGTTTCACTGCCAGGACCCCCACCAATCCTAAGAACAGGGTGTCTGGAACAAGCGGCTGTTAAGAATGCGCAACAACACTTCTTTCATTATGGGACAATGATGGGGCTGATATGCTGATGATGGACTATGATGGGGCTGATGTGCTGATGATGGACTATGATGGGGCTGATGTGCTGATGATGGACTATGATGGGGTTGATGTGCTGATGATGGACTATGATGGGGCTGATGTGCTGATGATGAACTATGATTGGGATGATGAAGTCTGCAATAACAGAGCATAGCAGTACAACCCCTTAGCCTGGAGTGCCCTAACAAATAGCTGGGGAGGGTCCGAGCTCACAGTCAGACCTTAGAAGAAGAGTTAATAGTTTTGTTTCTTCTGTCTTAAAGGACAAAAAAGGCTTACAGTATATACTCGCGTATAAGTCGAGATTTTCAGCCCATTTTTTGGGGCTGAAAGTCCCCCTCTCGGCTTATACGCGAGTCATATACCGGGGGTCGGCCAGGGAGGGGGAGCGGGGGGGTGTCGGAGATCATACTCACCTCTCCTGGCATGTTTCTGCAGCCCCCCGTGCTTATTCCATCTTCTCGGCGCTGTTCTTCCTGCTTTCAGCGGTCACGTGGTACGCTCATTACCCTCATTAATATGCACATATGTAATGAGCGGCACCACGTGACCGCAGAAAGCAGGAAGAACAGCACTGAGAAGATGGAACAAGCACGGGGGGCTGCAGAGACATGCCAGGAGAGGTGAGTATAACGGGGGGAGCCATATTCACCTGTACCCCATTCCACCGCTGCGCATCGCTCTGCTGTCTTGCTTCCTCTGGCAGTGACGTTAAGGTCAGAGGGTGCCATGACGTAGTTAGCAGGCGCCCTCTGCCTGAACAGTCACTGCAGAGCCAGCAACGCTGAGGAGCAGCAGCTGCAGCAGTGACAAGGTGAGTATATAGTTTTTTTTTTCATTTTTTTAATTGAGGCTGCGGCAGCAGCATTGTAAGGGGCCACTAATCACTGTGCAGCAATACAAGGGGCCACTCATCACTGTGCAGCATTATAAGGGGCCACTCATCACTGTGCAGCATTATAAGGGGCCACTCATCACTGTGCAGCATTATAAGGGGCCACTCATCACTGTGCAGCATTATAAGGGGCCACTCATCACCTTGCAGCATTATAAGGGGCCACTCATCACCGTGCAGCATAATAAGGGGCCACTAATCACCGTGCAGCATAATAAGGAGCCACTAATCACTGCAGCATTTCAAGGGGCCACTAATCACTGTGCAGCATTATAAGGGGCCACTCATCACTGTGCAGCATTACAAGGGGCCACTCATCACTGTGCAGCATTACAAGGGGCCACTAATAACTGTGCAGCATTACAAGGGGCCACTAATCACTGTGCAGCATTACAAGGGGCCACTAATCACTGTGCAGCATTACAAGGGGCCACTAATCACTGTGCAGCATTATATGGGGCCAGTAATCACTGTGCAGCATTATATAGGGCCAGTAATCACTGTGCAGCATTATATGGGGCCACTCATCACTGTGCTGCATTATAAGAGGCCACTCATCACTGTGCAGCATTATAAGGGGGCCTCTCATCACTGTGCAGCATTATACGGGGCCACTAATCACTGTGCAGCATTACAAAGGGCCACTAATCACCGTGCAGCATAAGGGGCCACTAATCACTGCATTTCAAGGGGCCACTAATCACTGTGCAGCATTATAAGTGGCCACTAATCACCGTGCAGCATTGTAAGGGGCCACTAATCAATGTGCAGCATTATAAGGGGCCACTAATCACTGTGCAGCATTATAAGGGGCCACTAATCACTGTGCAGCATTATAAGGGGCCACTAATCACTGTGCAGCATTATAAGGGGCCACTAATCATTGTGCAGCATTATAAGGGTCCACTCTCCATGCAGCATTATAAGGGGCCACCAATCACTGTGCAGCATTATATGGGGCATATGTTATTATGGACCATGTTATAGGGCTACCATTATTCACTGTGCAGCATTATTAGGCATATTTTTGTATGGAGCATCTTATGGAACCCATCATGAACTTTATGGAGCATTATATGGGGCCATCATGAACTTTATGGAGCATCTTATGGGGCCCATTTTATTTTTGAAATTTACCAGTAGCTTCGGCATTTTCCACCCTAGGTTTATAGGCGAGTCAATAAGTTTTCCCAGTTTTTTGTGACAAAATTAGGGTGGTCGGCTTATACATGGGTCGGCTTATACACGAGTATATACGGACTTCTAAAGAAAATTGCCCCCAAGTTATTTTGAGCGACCCCGCCTGCTGTACCATCCTTGTGATTTACGAGAACGTTTCTCACTTCCTGCTAGGACAGCGGAAACCCAAGGAGTAAAGAGAGAAGGTCCTTATGGCTGCATGGAGTAATGCTGGAAATCTCTAAGTCTGCGGGGACAACAGAGACTTTAGAAGAAGGCAAACCAAGGTTTAGTGCTAGCACTAGTGTGAGAGAAGGTTTATACTACAGGACAGAAGTGCTGTAACAGGAAAGAACCTAACAAATAAAAAAGATTGTAGACAAACCAGATTTTGCTATCTATTCATGTCATTGCCTTCCATATTACAGAGAAATTTCCCTAAATCCGGTATCTGATAATCCACAATGATGTATATTCAGGGTCGAACTGGGGTGTCTGGGGCCCACCAGGGGAATGGACTCTAGGGCCCCATCCTACAGCTATATGCTAATATCTGTCAGTCGTTATCCCCATTATAGTGGAGCATCGGCTGTAAAACACAGGCGGCTCCTGTACATCTACTGTGCATCCCCATAACTGGGATGTATAATTACGGTAGTTTACATTAATGTGGTTCTTTGGTTAAAACAATTTATCACCGATCCATGGGCTCTATAGGATAGCTGATCGCATACGTCCGACCATTAGAAACTGCACCGACCGGAAGAATGAGAAAGTTTTATCGTTGATAGGACACTTATCCCCATTTTAAAATGGAGCAGCAGGTTAGATATCTGACCGAAGCTTCATTCATTCTCTTTGGAGCTTCTATAAAAATACAAGTGCAGCCACTGAGGGAATGAATGGATCAGTGGTCAAGTCGGACATGCCACTCCAGTCTAATGGGGATAAAAAGTTCCACATTTTGCTGAATGGGTCCAAGTAGTTAGACCCCCCCAATCAATACGTTATCACTTGTCCTGTGAATAGGAGATTACGTTTTTCCACAGGAAACCCCTGTAAGTGCATCTCTGCCGCTGTTTACAAAGTATTTAATCTCTAATGGAAATAAAGAATATTCTCCTAATTAATATCAGAGAAGACTAATGACCGTCAAACACAACACAATCCACTGTACCAAGACCAATAATACCACATACAGGGGAGAAATACCACCACACCATGACCAGACCACATAGTACCCGCATCATATCACATAAAAGGCACAAATACAACCACACCATGACCAGACCACATATTACCACCACATAGTGACCGAATAATATGACATATTACCAGCATATAGGGACCAAATAATAATTCATACACGGAGAAATACTTCCACACTGTGAACAGTCCACAAATTACCACCACTTATTGATGGAATACTACAGTACTGATTATGAATACAAACCACAATAATAACAACACTGTTATTACCACCAGTGACATTATACACAGTACCTCTGTATATAGTGTCAGTGTACAGGTAATATAGTGATTACCAGTGACATTATACACAGGAGCTCAGTGATCACTGGCAACATTATTGTCAAGGTTTGCTCAGCTTGTGGGATTAGGTAGTTCAGAGGTTAATGTGGATGGCCTCACTCTGAGATTCTGGGAGGCTTTTTAAAGCCTCATTGTGGGCTCATTCCTCATCGTTTATACTCAGACCCTTGGCCGAGTGTGTGTGACCCTGGTGTGCTTTGTGACTGTAATACTTTATGCTTGTTTGGTTTTGATCTGGTTCTGTCCCTGTTACGAGTTCTGCCTGTCCCTCTTGTACTGCGTTGCTATCTCTGTGTATGACTCATTGCCTATGACCTGACTATTCTCTGATTGCCCCTCTTGTACTGTGCAGCTATCTCCATGTATGACTCATTGCTTACGTTCTGACTACTCTCTGCTCGCCCCTCTGGTATCGCGCCGCCCTCTCCATGTATGACCGCCCGTTTGTCTGACCTGAGTTCCCCTCGCCTCTACTCCAGGATTCCTGTAGTAGAGTCCTACAATCATCTTCAGAAGTGGGACACTAAGCCCCGCCCCCTGTGGTCACATGATCGTAGGTCCTTGTACTTCTTACTACCTTCAGCATCGCAGGTCCCGTCTGCCTCAACTTTCCCTGCAGTATCGGACCCCGGGCCCTCCCGCAGTAGGGGTGAGTCACGCTGCTCAGCCATGGCAGTTCGCCGACGCTGACAGGATCCTGATATTTATACACAGAAGATCTGCATACAGTGTCAGTGTAATACAGTGACCACCAGTGAAATTATACACAGGAGCTTTTGGAAGTGCATTGAGCAGCAGGGTGGTTTGCTGGTGAAGGGAAAAAAAATCTCTTTAAATCTTCTGCCTGAGCGAGTGTAAGCGAGCTGAGTGTGACCTGAGCGTCAGTGCGAACGGTGGTAAGTGTGTGACTTGTGATTCAGTGACTTTGGATTCAGGGAGTTTGCAAAGGAGGTATTACTGAATTGCTGTTATATTTTATTAATACTTTTTATTTATTTTTACTTAGCTTTTCTGTCTGGTGCAATCCCCATTAGGAATGTGCTCCACTATTGCCAATGCCATCCAGTGTACGTCTTGACGCATGTACGCAATCCTTGACCAGCCAGTCGAGGGTGCATACTGCTGTGCGAGATGTGAGCACATTGTGCATTTGGAAGCCCAGATACTGGATTTAAATGTGCAGCTGGCAACACTGAGATCAATAGACAATATGGAAAGGAGACTTCTACTCACTGAGCAGACGCTCAATGAGATAGATGAGGGGGGGATGCTAGGTTGGAGCTGCAGGACAGTGAAGCAGTAAGATGGGTGACAGTTAGAAGGTGGGGTAGACAGAAGAGTGCCAGGGAGGCTAGTCCTGATCTGGCACAACCCAATAAGTTTGCCAAGTTGGCAGATGAGGGGAGTGTCAGTGCAGGGGTAGCACTGCTGCAGCAAGGCATGTCCTCTGAAAGCCAGAGGAGTATATGCTCCAGTAAGGGGAGAAATAGGAGAGCAGGGCAGGCCAGACAGGTGCTGGTAGTGGGGGACTCAATTATTAGGGGAACAGATAGGGCAATCTGTCACAAAGAAAGGGATCGTCGAACGGTGTGCTGCCTATCTGGCGCGCAAGTCTGACACATCGCTGACCGGGTTGACAGATTACTGGGAGGGGCTGGTGAGGATCCAGCGGTCATGGTGCACATTGGTACAAATGACACAGAGGTAGGTGGAAGGTCCTTAAAGATGATTTCAGGGAATTAGGCTGCAATCTTAAGGCAAGGACTTCCAAGGTGGTATTTTTGGAAATATTTCCTGTACCACGTGCCACGCCAGAGAGGAGATTAGGGAAGTTAATAAGTGGTTCAAGAATTAGTGTAGGAAGGAGGGGTTTGGGTTCCTGGAGAACTGGGCCGACTTCTCAGTTGGCTACAGGTTCTACGCTAGGGACGGGCTGCACCTCAATGGGGAGGGTGCAGCTGTGCTGGGGAAAAAAATGGCTAGAAGGGTGGAGGAGTGTTTAAACTTGGAACTAGGGGAGGGTATTCATTTTATAAGAGGGGAAGACTGTGTAGATAGAGACCTGGGCACAAATAATGAAATTGGAGGTGGTAGTGGCATGGGGGGTGAGGTTAGAACAGTTAATAATTTAAGAAATAGAGGTACAGACATACATAAAGTGCATGTATACAAATGCCAGAAGCCTCGCCAACAAAATGGAGGACTTAGAATTAATTTTGTTGGAAGATAAGGTATATTGCACCCCCTCATAGGGTATAAGGCTGCCCCCTCATAGGGTATAATGCTTCTCCCCCCTCATAGGGTATAATGCACCCCCTCATAGGGTATAATGCTGCCCCCTCATAGGGTATAACACTAGATAGATAGATAGATAGATATGTGATAATTAGATGTATAGATAGATAATAGATAGATAGATCTATGGATAGACAGATAGAAATAAAGATATAAAGATAATAGATAGTGAAAGATATAGGTAGCTATAGAGATAGATAGATAGACCTAGATAGATATAGATAGATAAATAGATAGATAGGGGATAAATAGATATATGGATAGATAGATAGATAGATAGATATAAAGATAATAGATAGTGATAGCTATAGATAGGTATATAGATAGATAGATAGATAGATAGATAGGGGATAAATAGATAGATCTATGGATACATGATATATAGATGGATAGATATAAAGATAATAGATAGAGATAGATATAGATAGGTATAGAGATAGATGGATATAGACTATTTATATCTATCTATATCTACCTCTATATCTACAGTATCTATCTATCTATCTATCTATATCTATCTCTATATCTAAGATAGAGACAGATAGATATAGAGATAGAGATATAGATATACAGATAGAAATAGATAGATATAGAGATATATAGATATAGAGACAGATAGATATAGAGATAGATATAGATAGATATAGAGATATATAAAAAACAAACCACAATACTCACCTCTCCTCCTGCTCCCACGCTGATGACGGCTTCAGTGTCAGCAGCTGACCCGTCTGCCAGACACACAGCGGGTGCGCGATGAAGTGACGTCATCGCGCATCGGCTGTGAGTCAGGAGCAGAGGGGACTGATGGGAGAGAGATGCTCTCTATTCCACTGAAATTGAGCGCAGCGCCGGCTGCCTAGGTTGGGGAGCGGGGCCCCGGGGTGAGTGGAGGCCGAGAGTGAATGAATATTCATTTCTCTTTAGTAGTGGGGACAGTGGCTCCTGCCTCCTGACACCCGCTGCTGCTCCGCTGGCAGGGCCCCCATAGCAGCTGTGTGGCACTGGCTGGGGGCCCCTGGAGCAGTGGGGGCCCTAGGCAACTGCTGTCCCTGTATACCAGTAGAGGTGCCAGGGCCCACCAGATGCCAGGGCCCACCGGAGAATCAGTCCGACGCTACCTGTCTGTATATATAATGTCAGTGTACAAGTAATAGAATGATCACTGGAGACATACACAGGAGTTCTGTATATAGTGTATAGTGTACAGGTAATACAGTGACTCACCAGTAACATTATACACAGGAGCTCTGCATATAGTCAGCGTACAGGTAATACAAGGATCACCAGTGACATTATACACAGGAGCTCTGTATATACTATATAATGTAAGTGTCCAGGTAAATCACTGACTTACCAGTGACCTCTGTATTTGTAGCGATTCATCTTCGCTTTTCTTCCTCTTCCAGCCAGGACACGTTTGCTGCAGAAAATAACACACTATACTTGATCACTTCTAGACCACATTCCCCACTTTCCCCCCCGACTTCTACACTTTATGTGTAAAGGTCAGCCAGGGCAGTAGTCGTGGCTGAGTATTTCGGGTTCGGGCATTGTATACCCTGACCTCCCTCTACAGGAAAACGGTACCTCTTCTCTTGCATGGTACGGTGAATACTCACCGTGCCGTCAGCGTCCCCTTTGCTACGCCGACTTGATGCTGATCCTTGATCCCAATGAATAGAGACACAGTCCAGGGCAACTCTTAACTGAGCAAATTTATTTTCTTCAGGACACAGCACATCCACATAGTTTCCAGCATTTTCATCACAGTAAAGACAGCACATTACTTCATCTTTCCCTTCACTGTTCCTTGCAGTGTTTCCGTTTGACGAAGCGTCTCAGATGGCTCCTCAGTGTCCTCCCTGTATAGCGTCACCATGGTGAAGCGCTCTCCAGCATGTTTCGCCCCGGACATCAGAGATTCAGCCCACGTAGCTTTCCACCACATTCTGGAGTGACCTGCCCGTACCCTTTTACGGTAACCTTCAATCTTCCTCTGTTTACTTACACTCTTTTCCACTTTATTGCTGATTCTGCAGTACCGTGTTCTTCTCTAGATGGCTGGGCATCAGCTTTAACATCACGGGGTAGTTAGGCAGCTCAGGCATATAGCCCACCCGAGCACAAAGGGGTCAGGCCTCTGACTGCCTGAAACTGGAAGACCATCCTGGCTTATTCTCCAGCTATCCCCTCCTACAGTTAACTCCTATATGTCCTACAGCTACATCTACTGTGCAATGAGCTCAGTGCCCCATCTAGTGACCATAGCCCAGACTGCACTGTCCCTACCAAGTACAAGGTGCAGAAACATAGCTTATGCTATATAAATAATACAGCAACATGAAATATACGATAATGCGCAACAATGGTATAACATATATATAAATATATATACAAGTACAACAGCAACATGGGGGTTTAAAGGGGTAAGACTCTCAACCCCTTACACATGTCTACATATTGATATTAGTCATGTATTATACTACAGCACAGGCACCATTTTGATGAATGCAAACCTTTTTTTTGTAACCCCACAAACACCCGGAGCACCAGAATCTCAATAACTGAAATTTACAAATACAGATTACACAACAACCACAAGATGCATTTCATCACCCAGGTCACCTCATTTTAATCAGTATAACAGCGTAGACCTGACACTGTCTCTACTTTACTGTTCACAATCCTGCTGACAGGATCCCTTTAAATCTAAATTTTAATAAGTTTGTTCTTTTCTGCGCTAAACGTCCCCCAAACCCTGAGGACGGCGAGTATACCTTGGTTGTGTTTTGCTGTATGTGTATACAAAAGTAAAAGAAGAGCACCTATCAGGGGCTCAGAAAAGCTGGGTGGCATGTGTGCTAGTGTGTGACCCAGCGCAGGTGTCTCACTGGCCTATCAAAACAGTGACCGATAGCAGCAAACAGTGTGATGTGGATGTGAGAACTGTCTGCGGGGTGCGCTTAGGTGAGTGGACAAAAGAATATGGGAGGTTCACCTTTATAGTAACATCCCAGGGCAGGTGTGTCGTGAGCAAGTGGTGTTCAAGAAATATTGGTGGCAGTGGTTGTGACTTATCCTGACACACAATGTACAGGGAAATGGGAAAATTGTGAAAAAAAACGCAATTCTGACCTTAATTATGTTTACGGCGTACATTATGTGGTAAAAATGACCATGTAATATGATTCTCCTCATCAGTATGATTACAGAGATACTAAACGTGCCCAGATTTTTAAATTATTTTAGTGGTAGAAAAAAAATCAAGACTTTGAAATAAAAAATATGTTGGAGTTTGTGTTGCCATTTTCCGAGACCCGTAGTTTTACTTTTTCGTTCAATAGAGCTATGAGAGGGATTATTTTTTTATAAGGCGAGACGTTATTATGGATATTACTTTGGGATAGATATGACATTTTAGTTGCTTGTTACGTATTTTAAGTGGTATTGCAGCGACCAAAAAATACCGCAATGTTGGCGTTTTTAAATTTTTTGTGTTTACCAATTGGGTTAATTATTTTTATATTTTGATAGCTCGGACTTTGCTGGATGTGGCGATATCACTTGACATTTTTTTTATGTTCATTTTCAATGGAGGAAAATTGAACTTTTATGAGTTTTTTTTTCAGATTTGTTTAAATCTTTTTTTGTTGTTTTACTTTTCTTTTCACTTCATTTATCGCTCCCTAAGGCCCCTTTCACACTTCAGTTTTTTGCAATCAGTCACAATCCGTCAGGTTTTGACAAAAACGGATCCTCAATTTTTTTTTGAGGATCCGTTTTTTCCCCATTGACTTGCATTAATGGCGGATTGTGACGGATGGCTGTCCGTTTCATCCGATTTTTTTTGAGGATCCGCCAAAAGTTGCTGTCCGTCACCATCCTCAAAGATTTCAAAACGGAGCTTGCAACAAAACTCTCTCTCTCTCTCTCTCCTTCCCGACCAGCGTTTCCTTTAAATTTCCTCATTTTCAGGATCCTGTGCCATCCGTTCACATCAGTTCAGAACGGATCCGCTTGTCTGCCTTTTTGGCGGATTTGAACTGATGCAAAAAACTGAAGTGTGAAAGAGGCCTAAGCTGTACTACATACAGGGGCTAATGGTGCAGCAGAAGTGTGAACTTTTTGATGCTTTTGTTTAATATTTTCCACTATAGTATATGGAGAGCATAAAAAACGCATGCAAAATTCCAATGAAGTCTCCAATTGTGGAACTGAAGCATTCCTCTACTAAAAAAAATGCATTCGAAAAAACTGCCACAAAAAAATACAATAAAAAGTTTTGATTGCTTTAGTGCGAATACCTATGGAAACAATGCAGCACTTCTGCATGTGTGAACATGGCCCAGGAGAGACTCTGGACAATTTGTACGTTCTACACCAGGTTCACACTTGGGGTTATTTATTTTTTTATCACTACTTAGAATTACAGACAAATTAAAAAAAGTGATCTGAGCCAATTATATGGAAAAAATACAATATTATTTAACATTTATTCTGAAGCTATATGAAATAATTCTGACTACAGCAATGGTCTGTGCCCATCACGGGTGATCCGTGTTACCGGGAAGAGAGGAGGAGACATTCCTACAAGGAGCTGACAATAGATACATCACATTATCTCACGTATGAGGATACAGAATTATACAGGTTTGAAAATATCAAATAGAAAGATTTGCCTGTAAACAGGTAAAAAAGCAAAAACAGTAAATAAAGCAATGACTTGCGCTATTGTACCGGTAAGTTTTTATACATCTCATCCCAATCCAGCTAACCCCTATCCGTACAGTGGCAGCTGGTATTGGATGGTCTGCCATGGGTAACATAACTAGTTCTCCTATATTAGACCCATTGCCATGTTCGTCTTTATGACATCACAGAAGCGTTGTCCACGAGTCATGGAATGTTCCGCAAGAACGGTCAGTGCGAGGCAAGCAGAGATAGAGAGGAGAGCTGAACACTAACCCAGAGCGACTTGTAAATCACTTTTTACTTGTTTTGTTTATTTTTTTTACTTTTATTTCTTTTTTTTGGGAGTGTTTTCTACCATCCGCACACACTTTTGTGTGTGTGGAGGGGAAGGCAGCCTAATGGCTGCACCCGTAGCTGGAGGAAAGTTCCAACCACGGAGACGTCTCCCACATGCCAGGACATCCCTATACAGTCAGAGGCCTGAACACCACCAAAGGCCAACTGGCTTCACGGGGTATGTGATGGCAGTGCTTTATTATATCGTGTCAATTATTAAATGCCTGTTCAAAACACCAGAAAAGGCAAAGGACCGATATTCCAGACTGAAAAGTCCACCACCATATCCTACAATGCCCGAAATAGGCCGATTCGTACAACCTGCAGCAAACATCAGCGCAGAGCCAGAGGGTATGAAGGAACGCCTGATACTCACCAGAACAGTAGATGAGGAAGAGACAACAGCCACATTGCCCAGGAGCCCATCCCCATGCACCTGGATGGAGCTAACTCCCTCTCAAGCACGTATACTCCTCAGTATGCCTTACGACCATCAACCGCGTATTAAGGTGACTGCTAAACAAGGCTACAATCCTACACCACACCTGCCAGTCAGCTATACCACTGGAAAGATCATGCAAGTAATGCTGATGAGCCCACAGGATGTACAACGTGCCTACAAGAGAGATTTGGGTTTCCTTCCAAGTCCTAGGAAGATCATTCTCCCGAGAAGAGAATTCCGCGGCACTTTGATTTAGCCGGCGGAAAATGTAGTGGCGAGTTGCTTGCAGCAAGCACATACCATCTTCTGCACAGCTGCTTCTTAGACAGATTTTCCGGTTTTGACTATGGCTTGATCAATGGATCATGTTTCTATACTGCCGCCTGCCCTGACCTCTGCTTGTTTAAAGTTATGCATCTACACTGCCGCCTGCCCTGACCTTTGCTTGCTCAATGGATTATGTTTTTGAACTGCCGCCTGCCTGACCTCTGCTTGCTCAATGGATTGTTTCTGCACTGCCGCCTGCCTTGACCTCTGCTTGCTCAATGGATTATGTTTTTGAACTGCCGCCTACCCTGACCTCTGCTTGCTCAATGGATTATGTTTCTGCACTGCCGCCTGCCTTGACCTCTGCTTGCTCAGTGGATTATGTTTTTGAACTGCCGCCTGCCCTGACCTCTGCTTGCTCAATGGATTATGTTTTTGAACTGACGCCTGCCCTGACCTCTGCTTGCTCAATGGATTATGTTTCTGCACTGCCGCCTGCCTGACCTCTGCTTGCTCAATGGATTATGTTTTTGAACTGCCGCCTGCCCTGACCTCAGCTTGCTCAATGGATTATGTTTCTGCACTGCCGCCTGCCCTGACCTCAGCTTGCTCAATGGATTATGCTTCTGCACTGCCGCCTGCCCTGACCTCTGCTTGTTTCCGGTTATTAATCTGTGATACTAATAAAAATGTATATTATTCTGCACTATATGGACTGTGGGTCGTTTTTTTTCTTTGGTTTTATGGTTGTTTCCGGTTATGTTTTTGCACTGCTGCCTGCCCTGACCTCTGCTTGTTTCCGGTTATGTTTCTGCACTGCTGCCTGCCCTGACCTTTGCTTGTTTCTGACTACTCATTTGCCTGCTGATTTTGTACTTCTTCCTCAATGCCTGCACTTTTAAGACCCCAGTAGAGCTAATTTATATAAATCCTGCATCCTAACAATGAAGCCGGGTTATAGGGCTTCTGATCACAATGGTAGGATGATGCCTCAATGTGAAGAAGGGTAGCACCAGTTCTTCACCTAACAGTATGGAATGCTTATCTAAAAAAATGAAAAAGGAACAGTACAGTATAGACAAAGGTCCCATAAACTCAACAAGAACAAACCATTAAGAACTTTAAGCATAAACATGTGAGACAACAAACCAAGTGGCTCAGAATACCACATCCGACCCAACCAGCAGTTTTGTTGAAGGTATTTTCCTCTGATCTTTCGTTAAGAGGGTACAACATCTCAAATACATTAGACTGGTGTGGGTCTCCAACCATTTAGGAACCCTCAAATCAATAGTACAGGGGTCTTGAATCAGCCACAAAATTGCTTCAGGAAGAATTGGGTGGAGCACTGGTTTCATATGTACCCTGCCGCTCATGTCAAGGTCTATGAAAATAACCAAACACAAGGCTGAGTACTCAGATCTTATAGGAACCTCCCCAATAGTGAATGGCCATCTGTACATTCATAGTTCCCCAGGTCTGTAGACAGATGCGGGTTTCACGTCCGGGACCTCTGCCTATCAGACATTTATAGAATATTTTATGGATAACACATAAATGTATGGGAAAACTCCTCTTGTAAATAGTGCGCCTCAAGTTTCTTCTGCTGTTTGCAGTGGAATGTAGTCATCATAGCTAATATGAGGGAAGGATTCCTGAGAGGGGGTATACATCTACTATATCCATATTCTGTGGATATCTACCCTAATAAAGCTTATGGACGGTGAGTGCAGTGATGAGACCGACCCTTTATCAACATGTTCTGTCCCACAAACTAATGTAGTACACTGCACTGACCGCCGATAGACTTTATTCTCCAAAGACAATTTAAGTTTGTTATATGTATTAAAATACTTTTTTTCCCAGAATTATCTAAGAATTATCGACAAGGAAAATGGACTCAAGATAAAGCTTAGAAACATATATTTCTTTACAGCTCCTGATATAGGTATTGCGGTCTTTAAAAACAGTAGTCCCCAACTTCTGCCTCCTCAGCAAGTTATCCCCTAGCCATTGGTAGATCATAACTTGCTGATTACGGGTGTTTCACTGCCAGGACCCCCACCAATCCTAAGAACAGGGTGTCTGGAACAAGCGGCTGTTAAGAATGCGCAACAACACTTCTTTCATTATGGGACAATGATGGGGCTGATATGCTGATGATGGACTATGATGGGGCTGATGTGCTGATGATGGACTATGATGGGGCTGATGTGCTGATGATGGACTATGATGGGGTTGATGTGCTGATGATGGACTATGATGGGGCTGATGTGCTGATGATGAACTATGATTGGGATGATGAAGTCTGCAATAACAGAGCATAGCAGTACAACCCCTTAGCCTGGAGTGCCCTAACAAATAGCTGGGGAGGGTCCGAGCTCACAGTCAGACCTTAGAAGAAGAGTTAATAGTTTTGTTTCTTCTGTCTTAATGGACAAAAAAGGCTTACAGTATATACTCGCGTATAAGTCGAGATTTTCAGCCCATTTTTTGGGGCTGAAAGTCCCCCTCTCGGCTTATACGCGAGTCATATACCGGGGGTCGGCCAGGGAGGGGGAGCGGGGGGGGGGTGTCGGAGATCATACTCACCTCTCCTGGCATGTTTCTGCAGCCCCCCGTGCTTATTCCATCTTCTCGGCGCTGTTCTTCCTGCTTTCAGCGGTCACGTGGTACGCTCATTACCCTCATTAATATGCACATATGTAATGAGCGGCACCACGTGACCGCAGAAAGCAGGAAGAACAGCACTGAGAAGATGGAACAAGCACGGGGGGCTGCAGAGACATGCCAGGAGAGGTGAGTATAACGGGGGGAGCCATATTCACCTGTGCCCCATTCCACCGCTGCGCATCGCTCTGCTGTCTTGCTTCCTCTGGCAGTGACGTTAAGGTCAGAGGGTGCCATGACGTAGTTAGCAGGCGCCCTCTGCCTGAACAGTCACTGCAGAGCCAGCAACGCTGAGGAGCAGCAGCTGCAGCAGTGACAAGGTGAGTATATAGTTTTTTTTTTCATTTTTTTAATTGAGGCTGCGGCAGCAGCATTGTAAGGGGCCACTAATCACTGTGCAGCAATACAAGGGGCCACTCATCACTGTGCAGCATTATAAGGGGCCACTCATCACTGTGCAGCATTATAAGGGGCCACTCATCACTGTGCAGCATTATAAGGGGCCACTCATCACTGTGCAGCATTATAAGGGGCCACTCATCACCTTGCAGCATTATAAGGGGCCACTCATCACCGTGCAGCATAATAAGGGGCCACTAATCACCGTGCAGCATAATAAGGAGCCACTAATCACTGCAGCATTTCAAGGGGCCACTAATCACTGTGCAGCATTATAAGGGGCCACTCATCACTGTGCAGCATTACAAGGGGCCACTCATCACTGTGCAGCATTACAAGGGGCCACTAATAACTGTGCAGCATTACAAGGGGCCACTAATCACTGTGCAGCATTACAAGGGGCCACTAATCACTGTGCAGCATTACAAGGGGCCACTAATCACTGTGCAGCATTATATGGGGCCAGTAATCACTGTGCAGCATTATATAGGGCCAGTAATCACTGTGCAGCATTATATGGGGCCACTCATCACTGTGCTGCATTATAAGAGGCCACTCATCACTGTGCAGCATTATAAGGGGGCCTCTCATCACTGTGCAGCATTATACGGGGCCACTAATCACTGTGCAGCATTACAAAGGGCCACTAATCACCGTGCAGCATAAGGGGCCACTAATCACTGCATTTCAAGGGGCCACTAATCACTGTGCAGCATTATAAGTGGCCACTAATCACCGTGCAGCATTGTAAGGGGCCACTAATCAATGTGCAGCATTATAAGGGGCCACTAATCACTGTGCAGCATTATAAGGGGCCACTAATCACTGTGCAGCATTATAAGGGGCCACTAATCACTGTGCAGCATTATAAGGGGCCACTAATCATTGTGCAGCATTATAAGGGTCCACTCTCCATGCAGCATTATAAGGGGCCACCAATCACTGTGCAGCATTATATGGGGCATATGTTATTATGGACCATGTTATAGGGCTACCATTATTCACTGTGCAGCATTATTAGGCATATTTTTGTATGGAGCATCTTATGGAACCCATCATGAACTTTATGGAGCATTATATGGGGCCATCATGAACTTTATGGAGCATCTTATGGGGCCCATTTTATTTTTGAAATTTACCAGTAGCTTCGGCATTTTCCACCCTAGGTTTATAGGCGAGTCAATAAGTTTTCCCAGTTTTTTGTGACAAAATTAGGGTGGTCGGCTTATACATGGGTCGGCTTATACACGAGTATATACGGACTTCTAAAGAAAATTGCCCCCAAGTTATTTTGAGCGACCCCGCCTGCTGTACCATCCTTGTGATTTACGAGAACGTTTCTCACTTCCTGCTAGGACAGCGGAAACCCAAGGAGTAAAGAGAGAAGGTCCTTATGGCTGCATGGAGTAATGCTGGAAATCTCTAAGTCTGCGGGGACAACAGAGACTTTAGAAGAAGGCAAACCAAGGTTTAGTGCTAGCACTAGTGTGAGA
Organism: Dendrobates tinctorius; assembly: GCF_039654945.1. Lineage (NCBI taxonomy): Eukaryota > Metazoa > Chordata > Amphibia > Anura > Dendrobatidae > Dendrobates > Dendrobates tinctorius. The sequence continues at coordinate 203,656 of NW_027362324.1, read as the reverse complement.
GAAGGTTTATACTACAGGACAGAAGTGCTGTAACAGGAAAGAACCTAACAAATAAAAAAGATTGTAGACAAACCAGATTTTGCTATCTATTCATGTCATTGCCTTCCATATTACAGAGAAATTTCCCTAAATCCGGTATCTGATAATCCACAATGATGTATATTCAGGGTCGAACTGGGGTGTCTGGGGCCCACCAGGGGAATGGACTCTAGGGCCCCATCCTACAGCTATATGCTAATATCTGTCAGTCGTTATCCCCATTATAGTGGAGCATCGGCTGTAAAACACAGGCGGCTCCTGTACATCTACTGTGCATCCCCATAACTGGGATGTATAATTACGGTAGTTTACATTAATGTGGTTCTTTGGTTAAAACAATTTATCACCGATCCATGGGCTCTATAGGATAGCTGATCGCATACGTCCGACCATTAGAAACTGCACCGACCGGAAGAATGAGAAAGTTTTATCGTTGATAGGACACTTATCCCCATTTTAAAATGGAGCAGCAGGTTAGATATCTGACCGAAGCTTCATTCATTCTCTTTGGAGCTTCTATAAAAATACAAGTGCAGCCACTGAGGGAATGAATGGATCAGTGGTCAAGTCGGACATGCCACTCCAGTCTAATGGGGATAAAAAGTTCCACATTTTGCTGAATGGGTCCAAGTAGTTAGACCCCCCCAATCAATACGTTATCACTTGTCCTGTGAATAGGAGATTACGTTTTTCCACAGGAAACCCCTGTAAGTGCATCTCTGCCGCTGTTTACAAAGTATTTAATCTCTAATGGAAATAAAGAATATTCTCCTAATTAATATCAGAGAAGACTAATGACCGTCAAACACAACACAATCCACTGTACCAAGACCAATAATACCACATACAGGGGAGAAATACCACCACACCATGACCAGACCACATAGTACCCGCATCATATCACATAAAAGGCACAAATACAACCACACCATGACCAGACCACATATTACCACCACATAGTGACCGAATAATATGACATATTACCAGCATATAGGGACCAAATAATAATTCATACACAGAGAAATACTTCCACACTGTGAACAGTCCACAAATTACCACCACTTATTGATGGAATACTACAGTACTGATTATGAATACAAACCACAATAATAACAACACTGTTATTACCACCAGTGACATTATACACAGTACCTCTGTATATAGTGTCAGTGTACAGGTAATATAGTGATTACCAGTGACATTATACACAGGAGCTCAGTGATCACTGGCAACATTATTGTCAAGGTTTGCTCAGCTTGTGGGATTAGGTAGTTCAGAGGTTAATGTGGATGGCCTCACTCTGAGATTCTGGGAGGCTTTTTAAAGCCTCATTGTGGGCTCATTCCTCATCGTTTATACTCAGACCCTTGGCCGAGTGTGTGTGACCCTGGTGTGCTTTGTGACTGTAATACTTTATGCTTGTTTGGTTTTGATCTGGTTCTGTCCCTGTTACGAGTTCTGCCTGTCCCTCTTGTACTGCGTTGCTATCTCTGTGTATGACTCATTGCCTATGACCTGACTATTCTCTGATTGCCCCTCTTGTACTGTGCAGCTATCTCCATGTATGACTCATTGCTTACGTTCTGACTACTCTCTGCTCGCCCCTCTGGTATCGCGCCGCCCTCTCCATGTATGACCGCCCGTTTGTCTGACCTGAGTTCCCCTCGCCTCTACTCCAGGATTCCTGTAGTAGAGTCCTACAATCATCTTCAGAAGTGGGACACTAAGCCCCGCCCCCTGTGGTCACATGATCGTAGGTCCTTGTACTTCTTACTACCTTCAGCATCGCAGGTCCCGTCTGCCTCAACTTTCCCTGCAGTATCGGACCCCGGGCCCTCCCGCAGTAGGGGTGAGTCACGCTGCTCAGCCATGGCAGTTCGCCGACGCTGACAGGATCCTGATATTTATACACAGAAGATCTGCATACAGTGTCAGTGTAATACAGTGACCACCAGTGAAATTATACACAGGAGCTTTTGGAAGTGCATTGAGCAGCAGGGTGGTTTGCTGGTGAAGGGAAAAAAAATCTCTTTAAATCTTCTGCCTGAGCGAGTGTAAGCGAGCTGAGTGTGACCTGAGCGTCAGTGCGAACGGTGGTAAGTGTGTGACTTGTGATTCAGTGACTTTGGATTCAGGGAGTTTGCAAAGGAGGTATTACTGAATTGCTGTTATATTTTATTAATACTTTTTATTTATTTTTACTTAGCTTTTCTGTCTGGTGCAATCCCCATTAGGAATGTGCTCCACTATTGCCAATGCCATCCAGTGTACGTCTTGACGCATGTACGCAATCCTTGACCAGCCAGTCGAGGGTGCATACTGCTGTGCGAGATGTGAGCACATTGTGCATTTGGAAGCCCAGATACTGGATTTAAATGTGCTGCTGGCAACACTGAGATCAATAGACAATATGGAAAGGAGACTTCTACTCACTGAGCAGACGCTCAATGAGATAGATGAGGGGGGGATGCTAGGTTGGAGCTGCAGGACAGTGAAGCAGTAAGATGGGTGACAGTTAGAAGGTGGGGTAGACAGAAGAGTGCCAGGGAGGCTAGTCCTGATCTGGCACAACCCAATAAGTTTGCCAAGTTGGCAGATGAGGGGAGTGTCAGTGCAGGGGTAGCACTGCTGCAGCAAGGCATGGCCTCTGAAAGCCAGAGGAGTATATGCTCCAGTAAGGGGAGAAATAGGAGAGCAGGGCAGGCCAGACAGGTGCTGGTAGTGGGGGACTCAATTATTAGGGGAACAGATAGGGCAATCTGTCACAAAGAAAGGGATCGTCGAACGGTGTGCTGCCTATCTGGCGCGCAAGTCTGACACATCGCTGACCGGGTTGACAGATTACTGGGAGGGGCTGGTGAGGATCCAGCGGTCATGGTGCACATTGGTACAAATGACACAGAGGTAGGTGGAAGGTCCTTAAAGATGATTTCAGGGAATTAGGCTGCAATCTTAAGGCAAGGACTTCCAAGGTGGTATTTTTGGAAATATTTCCTGTACCACGTGCCACGCCAGAGAGGAGATTAGGGAAGTTAATAAGTGGTTCAAGAATTAGTGTAGGAAGGAGGGGTTTGGGTTCCTGGAGAACTGGGCCGACTTCTCAGTTGGCTACAGGTTCTACGCTAGGGACGGGCTGCACCTCAATGGGGAGGGTGCAGCTGTGCTGGGGAAAAAAATGGCTAGAAGGGTGGAGGAGTGTTTAAACTTGGAACTAGGGGAGGGTATTCATTTTATAAGAGGGGAAGACTGTGTAGATAGAGACCTGGGCACAAATAATGAAATTGGAGGTGGTAGTGGCATGGGGGGTGAGGTTAGAACAGTTAATAATTTAAGAAATAGAGGTACAGACATACATAAAGTGCATGTATACAAATGCCAGAAGCCTCGCCAACAAAATGGAGGACTTAGAATTAATTTTGTTGGAAGATAAGGTATATTGCACCCCCTCATAGGGTATAAGGCTGCCCCCTCATAGGGTATAATGCTTCTCCCCCCTCATAGGGTATAATGCACCCCCTCATAGGGTATAATGCTGCCCCCTCATAGGGTATAACACTAGATAGATAGATAGATAGATATGTGATAATTAGATGTATAGATAGATAATAGATAGATAGATCTATGGATAGACAGATAGAAATAAAGATATAAAGATAATAGATAGTGAAAGATATAGGTAGCTATAGAGATAGATAGATAGACCTAGATAGATATAGATAGATAAATAGATAGATAGGGGATAAATAGATATATGGATAGATAGATAGATAGATATAAAGATAATAGATAGTGATAGCTATAGATAGGTATATAGATAGATAGATAGGGGATAAATAGATAGATCTATGGATACATGATATATAGATGGATAGATATAAAGATAATAGATAGAGATAGATATAGATAGGTATAGAGATAGATGGATATAGACTATTTATATCTATCTATATCTACCTCTATATCTACAGTATCTATCTATCTATCTATCTATATCTATCTCTATATCTAAGATAGAGACAGATAGATATAGAGATAGAGATATAGATATACAGATAGAAATAGATAGATATAGAGATATATAGATATAGAGACAGATAGATATAGAGATAGATATAGATAGATATAGAGATATATAAAAAACAAACCACAATACTCACCTCTCCTCCTGCTCCCACGCTGATGACGGCTTCAGTGTCAGCAGCTGACCCGTCTGCCAGACACACAGCGGGTGCGCGATGAAGTGACGTCATCGCGCATCGGCTGTGAGTCAGGAGCAGAGGGGACTGATGGGAGAGAGATGCTCTCTATTCCACTGAAATTGAGCGCAGCGCCGGCTGCCTAGGTTGGGGAGCGGGGCCCCGGGGTGAGTGGAGGCCGAGAGTGAATGAATATTCATTTCTCTTTAGTAGTGGGGACAGTGGCTCCTGCCTCCTGACACCCGCTGCTGCTCCGCTGGCAGGGCCCCCATAGCAGCTGTGTGGCACTGGCTGGGGGCCCCTGGAGCAGTGGGGGCCCTAGGCAACTGCTGTCCCTGTATACCAGTAGAGGTGCCAGGGCCCACCAGATGCCAGGGCCCACCGGAGAATCAGTCCGACGCTACCTGTCTGTATATATAATGTCAGTGTACAAGTAATAGAATGATCACTGGAGACATACACAGGAGTTCTGTATATAGTGTATAGTGTACAGGTAATACAGTGACTCACCAGTAACATTATACACAGGAGCTCTGCATATAGTCAGCGTACAGGTAATACAAGGATCACCAGTGACATTATACACAGGAGCTCTGTATATACTATATAATGTAAGTGTCCAGGTAAATCACTGACTTACCAGTGACCTCTGTATTTGTAGCGATTCATCTTCGCTTTTCTTCCTCTTCCAGCCAGGACACGTTTGCTGCAGAAAATAACACACTATACTTGATCACTTCTAGACCACATTCCCCACTTTCCCCCCCGACTTCTACACTTTATGTGTAAAGGTCAGCCAGGGCAGTAGTCGTGGCTGAGTATTTCGGGTTCGGGCATTGTATACCCTGACCTCCCTCTACAGGAAAACGGTACCTCTTCTCTTGCATGGTACGGTGAATACTCACCGTGCCGTCAGCGTCCCCTTTGCTACGCCGACTTGATGCTGATCCTTGATCCCAATGAATAGAGACACAGTCCAGGGCAACTCTTAACTGAGCAAATTTATTTTCTTCAGGACACAGCACATCCACATAGTTTCCAGCATTTTCATCACAGTAAAGACAGCACATTACTTCATCTTTCCCTTCACTGTTCCTTGCAGTGTTTCCGTTTGACGAAGCGTCTCAGATGGCTCCTCAGTGTCCTCCCTGTATAGCGTCACCATGGTGAAGCGCTCTCCAGCATGTTTCGCCCCGGACATCAGAGATTCAGCCCACGTAGCTTTCCACCACATTCTGGAGTGACCTGCCCGTACCCTTTTACGGTAACCTTCAATCTTCCTCTGTTTACTTACACTCTTTTCCACTTTATTGCTGATTCTGCAGTACCGTGTTCTTCTCTAGATGGCTGGGCATCAGCTTTAACATCACGGGGTAGTTAGGCAGCTCAGGCATATAGCCCACCCGAGCACAAAGGGGTCAGGCCTCTGACTGCCTGAAACTGGAAGACCATCCTGGCTTATTCTCCAGCTATCCCCTCCTACAGTTAACTCCTATATGTCCTACAGCTACATCTACTGTGCAATGAGCTCAGTGCCCCATCTAGTGACCATAGCCCAGACTGCACTGTCCCTACCAAGTACAAGGTGCAGAAACATAGCTTATGCTATATAAATAATACAGCAACATGAAATATACGATAATGCGCAACAATGGTATAACATATATATAAATATATATACAAGTACAACAGCAACATGGGGGTTTAAAGGGGTAAGACTCTCAACCCCTTACACATGTCTACATATTGATATTAGTCATGTATTATACTACAGCACAGGCACCATTTTGATGAATGCAAACCTTTTTTTTGTAACCCCACAAACACCCGGAGCACCAGAATCTCAATAACTGAAATTTACAAATACAGATTACACAACAACCACAAGATGCATTTCATCACCCAGGTCACCTCATTTTAATCAGTATAACAGCGTAGACCTGACACTGTCTGTACTTTACTGTTCACAATCCTGCTGACAGGATCCCTTTAAATCTAAATTTTAATAAGTTTGTTCTTTTCTGCGCTAAACGTCCCCCAAACCCTGAGGACGGCGAGTATACCTTGGTTGTGTTTTGCTGTATGTGTATACAAAAGTAAAAGAAGAGCACCTATCAGGGGCTCAGAAAAGCTGGGTGGCATGTGTGCTAGTGTGTGACCCAGCGCAGGTGTCTCACTGGCCTATCAAAACAGTGACCGATAGCAGCAAACAGTGTGATGTGGATGTGAGAACTGTCTGCGGGGTGCGCTTAGGTGAGTGGACAAAAGAATATGGGAGGTTCACCTTTATAGTAACATCCCAGGGCAGGTGTGTCGTGAGCAAGTGGTGTTCAAGAAATATTGGTGGCAGTGGTTGTGACTTATCCTGACACACAATGTACAGGGAAATGGGAAAATTGTGAAAAAAACCGCAATTCTGACCTTAATTATGTTTACGGCGTACATTATGTGGTAAAAATGACCATGTAATATGATTCTCCTCATCAGTATGATTACAGAGATACTAAACGTGCCCAGATTTTTAAATTATTTTAGTGGTAGAAAAAAAATCAAGACTTTGAAATAAAAAATATGTTGGAGTTTGTGTTGCCATTTTCCGAGACCCGTAGTTTTACTTTTTCGTTCAATAGAGCTATGAGAGGGATTATTTTTTTATAAGGCGAGACGTTATTATGGATATTACTTTGGGATAGATATGACATTTTAGTTGCTTGTTACGTATTTTAAGTGGTATTGCAGCGACCAAAAAATACCGCAATGTTGGCGTTTTTAAATTTTTTGTGTTTACCAATTGGGTTAATTATTTTTATATTTTGATAGCTCGGACTTTGCTGGATGTGGCGATATCACTTGACATTTTTTTTTATGTTCATTTTCAATGGAGGAAAATTGAACTTTTATGAGTTTTTTTTTCAGATTTGTTTAAATCTTTTTTTGTTGTTTTACTTTTCTTTTCACTTCATTTATCGCTCCCTAAGGCCCCTTTCACACTTCAGTTTTTTGCAATCAGTCACAATCCGTCAGGTTTTGACAAAAACGGATCCTCAGTTTTTTTTTGAGGATCCGTTTTTTCCCCATTGACTTGCATTAATGGCGGATTGTGACGGATGGCTGTCCGTTTCATCAGTTTTTTTTTTGAGGATCCGCCAAAAGTTGCTGTCCGTCACCATCCTCAAAGATTTCAAAACGGAGCTTGCAACAAAACTCTCTCTCTCTCTCTCTCCTTCCCGACCAGCGTTTCCTTTAAATTTCCTCATTTTCAGGATCCTGTGCCATCCGTTCACATCAGTTCAGAACGGATCCGCTTGTCTGCCTTTTTGGCGGATTTGAACTGATGCAAAAAACTGAAGTGTGAAAGAGGCCTAAGCTGTACTACATACAGGGGCTAATGGTGCAGCAGAAGTGTGAACTTTTTGATGCTTTTGTTTAATATTTTCCACTATAGTATATGGAGAGCATAAAAAACGCATGCAAAATTCCAATGAAGTCTCCAATTGTGGAACTGAAGCATTCCTCTACTAAAAAAAATGCATTCGAAAAAACTGCCACAAAAAAATACAATAAAAAGTTTTGATTGCTTTAGTGCGAATACCTATGGAAACAATGCAGCACTTCTGCATGTGTGAACATGGCCCAGGAGAGACACTGGACAATTTGTACGTTCTACACCAGGTTCACACTTGGGGTTATTTATTTTTTTATCACTACTTAGAATTACAGACAAATTAAAAAAAGTGATCTGAGCCAATTATATGGAAAAAATACAATATTATTTAACATTTATTCTGAAGCTATATGAAATAATTCTGACTACAGCAATGGTCTGTGCCCATCACGGGTGATCCGTGTTACCGGGAAGAGAGGAGGAGACATTCCTGGAAGAAGCTGACAATAGATACATCACATTATCTCACGTATGAGGATACAGAATTATACAGGTTTGAAAATATCAAATAGAAAGATTTGCCTGTAAACAGGTAAAAAAGCAAAAACAGTAAATAAAGCAATGACTTGCGCTATTGTACCGGTAAGTTTTTATACATCTCATCCCAATCCAGCTAACCCCTATCCGTACAGTGGCAGCTGGTATTGGATGGTCTGCCATGGGTAACATAACTAGTTCTCCTATATTAGACCCATTGCCATGTTCGTCTTTATGACATCACAGAAGCGTTGTCCACGAGTCATGGAATGTTCCGCAAGAACGGTCAGTGCGAGGCAAGCAGAGATAGAGAGGAGAGCTGAACACTAACCCAGAGCGACTTGTAAATCACTTTTTACTTGTTTTGTTTATTTTTTTTACTTTTATTTCTTTTTTTTGGGAGTGTTTTCTACCATCCGCACACACTTTTGTGTGTGTGGAGGGGAAGGCAGCCTAATGGCTGCACCCGTAGCTGGAGGAAAGTTCCAACCACGGAGACGTCTCCCACATGCCAGGACATCCCTATACAGTCAGAGGCCTGAACACCACCAAAGGCCAACTGGCTTCACGGGGTATGTGATGGCAGTGCTTTATTATATCGTGTCAATTATTAAATGCCTGTTCAAAACACCAGAAAAGGCAAAGGACCGATATTCCAGACTGAAAAGTCCACCACCATATCCTACAATGCCCGAAATAGGCCGATTCGTACAACCTGCAGCAAACATCAGCGCAGAGCCAGAGGGTATGAAGGAACGCCTGATACTCACCAGAACAGTAGATGAGGAAGAGACAACAGCCACATTGCCCAGGAGCCCATCCCCATGCACCTGGATGGAGCTAACTCCCTCTCAAGCACGTATACTCCTCAGTATGCCTTACGACCATCAACCGCGTATTAAGGTGACTGCTAAACAAGGCTACAATCCTACACCACACCTGCCAGTCAGCTATACCACTGGAAAGATCATGCAAGTAATGCTGATGAGCCCACAGGATGTACAACGTGCCTACAAGAGAGATTTGGGTTTCCTTCCAAGTCCTAGGAAGATCATTCTCCCGAGAAGAGAATTCCGCGGCACTTTGATTTAGCCGGCGGAAAATGTAGTGGCGAGTTGCTTGCAGCAAGCACATACCATCTTCTGCACAGCTGCTTCTTAGACAGATTTTCCGGTTTTGACTATGGCTTGATCAATGGATCATGTTTCTATACTGCCGCCTGCCCTGACCTCTGCTTGTTTAAAGTTATGCATCTACACTGCCGCCTGCCCTGACCTTTGCTTGCTCAATGGATTATGTTTTTGAACTGCCGCCTGCCTGACCTCTGCTTGCTCAATGGATTGTTTCTGCACTGCCGCCTGCCTTGACCTCTGCTTGCTCAATGGATTATGTTTTTGAACTGCCGCCTACCCTGACCTCTGCTTGCTCAATGGATTATGTTTCTGCACTGCCGCCTGCCTTGACCTCTGCTTGCTCAGTGGATTATGTTTTTGAACTGCCGCCTGCCCTGACCTCTGCTTGCTCAATGGATTATGTTTTTGAACTGACGCCTGCCCTGACCTCTGCTTGCTCAATGGATTATGTTTCTGCACTGCCGCCTGCCTGACCTCTGCTTGCTCAATGGATTATGTTTTTGAACTGCCGCCTGCCCTGACCTCAGCTTGCTCAATGGATTATGTTTCTGCACTGCCGCCTGCCCTGACCTCAGCTTGCTCAATGGATTATGCTTCTGCACTGCCGCCTGCCCTGACCTCTGCTTGTTTCCGGTTATTAATCTGTGATACTAATAAAAATGTATATTATTCTGCACTATATGGACTGTGGGTCGTTTTTTTTCTTTGGTTTTATGGTTGTTTCCGGTTATGTTTTTGCACTGCTGCCTGCCCTGACCTCTGCTTGTTTCCGGTTATGTTTCTGCACTGCTGCCTGCCCTGACCTTTGCTTGTTTCTGACTACTCATTTGCCTGCTGATTTTGTACTTCTTCCTCAATGCCTGCACTTTTAAGACCCCAGTAGAGCTAATTTATATAAATCCTGCATCCTAACAATGAAGCCGGGTTATAGGGCTTCTGATCACAATGGTAGGATGATGCCTCAATGTGAAGAAGGGTAGCACCAGTTCTTCACCTAACAGTATGGAATGCTTATCTAAAAAAATGAAAAAGGAACAGTACAGTATAGACAAAGGTCCCATAAACTCAACAAGAACAAACCATTAAGAACTTTAAGCATAAACATATGAGACAACAAACCAAGTGGCTCAGAATACCACATCCGACCCAACCAGCAGTTTTGTTGAAGGTATTTTCCTCTGATCTTTCGTTAAGAGGGTACAACATCTCAAATACATTAGACTGGTGTGGGTCTCCAACCATTTAGGAACCCTCAAATCAATAATACAGGGGTCTTGAATCAGCCACAAAATTGCTTCAGGAAGAATTGGGTGGAGCACTGGTTTCATATGTACCCTGCCGCTCATGTCAAGGTCTATGAAAATAACCAAACACAAGGCTGAGTACTCAGATCTTATAGGAACCTCCCCAATAGTGAATGGCCATCTGTATATTCATAGTTCCCCAGGTCTGTAGACAGATGCGGGTTTCACGTCCGGGACCTCTGCCTATCAGACATTTATAGAATATTTTATGGATAACACATAAATGTATGGGAAAACTCCTCTTGTAAATAGTGCGCCTCAAGTTTCTTCTGCTGTTTGCAGTGGAATGTAGTCATCATAGCTAATATGAGGGAAGGATTCCTGAGAGGGGGTATACATCTACTATATCCATATTCTGTGGATATCTACCCTAATAAAGCTTATGGACGGTGAGTGCAGTGATGAGACCGACCCTTTATCAACATGTTCTGTCCCACAAACTAATGTAGTACACTGCACTGACCGCCGATAGACTTTATTCTCCAAAGACAATTTAAGTTTGTTATATGTATTAAAATACTTTTTTTCCCAGAATTATCTAAGAATTATCGACAAGGAAAATGGACTCAAGATAAAGCTTAGAAACATATATTTCTTTACAGCTCCTGATATAGGTATTGCGGTCTTTAAAAACAGTAGTCCCCAACTTCTGCCTCCTCAGCAAGTTATCCCCTAGCCATTGGTAGATCATAACTTGCTGATTACGGGTGTTTCACTGCCAGGACCCCCACCAATCCTAAGAACAGGGTGTCTGGAACAAGCGGCTGTTAAGAATGCGCAACAACACTTCTTTCATTATGGGACAATGATGGGGCTGATATGCTGATGATGGACTATGATGGGGCTGATGTGCTGATGATGGACTATGATGGGGCTGATGTGCTGATGATGGACTATGATGGGGTTGATGTGCTGATGATGGACTATGATGGGGCTGATGTGCTGATGATGAACTATGATTGGGATGATGAAGTCTGCAATAACAGAGCATAGCAGTACAACCCCTTAGCCTGGAGTGCCCTAACAAATAGCTGGGGAGGGTCCGAGCTCACAGTCAGACCTTAGAAGAAGAGTTAATAGTTTTGTTTCTTCTGTCTTAAAGGACAAAAAAGGCTTACAGTATATACTCGCGTATAAGTCGAGATTTTCAGCCCATTTTTTGGGGCTGAAAGTCCCCCTCTCGGCTTATACGCGAGTCATATACCGGGGGTCGGCCAGGGAGGGGGAGCGGGGGGGTGTCGGAGATCATACTCACCTCTCCTGGCATGTTTCTGCAGCCCCCCGTGCTTATTCCATCTTCTCGGCGCTGTTCTTCCTGCTTTCAGCGGTCACGTGGTACGCTCATTACCCTCATTAATATGCACATATGTAATGAGCGGCACCACGTGACCGCAGAAAGCAGGAAGAACAGCACTGAGAAGATGGAACAAGCACGGGGGGCTGCAGAGACATGCCAGGAGAGGTGAGTATAACGGGGGGAGCCATATTCACCTGTGCCCCATTCCACCGCTGCGCATCGCTCTGCTGTCTTGCTTCCTCTGGCAGTGACGTTAAGGTCAGAGGGTGCCATGACGTAGTTAGCAGGCGCCCTCTGCCTGAACAGTCACTGCAGAGCCAGCAACGCTGAGGAGCAGCAGCTGCAGCAGTGACAAGGTGAGTATATAGTTTTTTTTTTCATTTTTTTAATTGAGGCTGCGGCAGCAGCATTGTAAGGGGCCACTAATCACTGTGCAGCAATACAAGGGGCCACTCATCACTGTGCAGCATTATAAGGGGCCACTCATCACTGTGCAGCATTATAAGGGGCCACTCATCACTGTGCAGCATTATAAGGGGCCACTCATCACTGTGCAGCATTATAAGGGGCCACTCATCACCTTGCAGCATTATAAGGGGCCACTCATCACCGTGCAGCATAATAAGGGGCCACTAATCACCGTGCAGCATAATAAGGAGCCACTAATCACTGCAGCATTTCAAGGGGCCACTAATCACTGTGCAGCATTATAAGTGGCCACTAATCACCGTGCAGCATTGTAAGGGGCCACTAATCAATGTGCAGCATTATAAGGGACCACTAATCACTGTGCAGCATTATAAGGGGCCACTAATGACTGTAAAGCATTATAAGGGGCCACAAATCACTGTGCAGCATTATAAGGGGCCACTAATCATTGTGCAGCATTATAAGGGGCCACTCTCCATGCAGCATTATAAGGGGCCACCAATCACTGTGAAGCATTATATGGGGCATATGTTATTATGGACCATGTAATAGGGCTACCATTATTCACTGTGCAGCATTATTAGGCATATTTTTGTATGGAGCATCTTATGGAACCCATCATGAACTTTATGGAGCATTATATGGGGCCATCATGAACTTTATGGAGCATCTTATGGGGCCCATTTTATTTTTGAAATTTACCAGTAGCTTCGGCATTTTCCACCCTAGGTTTATAGGCGAGTCAATAAGTTTTCCCAGTTTTTTGTGACAAAATTAGGGTGGTCGGCTTATACATGGGTCGGCTTATACGCGAGTATATACGGACTTCTAAAGAAAATTGCCCCCAAGTTATTTTGAGCGACCCCGCCTGCTGTACCATCCTTGTGATTTACGAGAACGTTTCTCACTTCCTGCTAGGACAGCGGAAACCCAAGGAGTAAAGAGAGAAGGTCCTTATGGCTGCATGGAGTAATGCTGGAAATCTCTAAGTCTGCGGGGACAACAGAGACTTTAGAAGAAGGCAAACCAAGGTTTAGTGCTAGCACTAGTGTGAAAGAAGGTTTATACTACAGGAGAGAAGTGCTGTAACAGGAAAGAACCTAACAAATAAAAAAGATTGTAGACAAACCAGATTTTGCTATCTATTCATGTCATTGCCTTCCATATTACAGAGAAATTTCCCTAAATCCGGTATCTGATAATCCACAATGATGTATATTCAGGGTCGAACTGGGGTGTCTGGGGCCCACTAGGGGAATGGACTCTAGGGCCCCATCCTACAGCTATATGCTAATATCTGTCAGTCGTTATCCCCATTATAGTGGAGCATCGGCTGTAAAACACAGGCGGCTCCTGCACATCTACTGTGCACCCCCATAACTGGGATGTATAATTACGGTAGTTTACATTAATGTGGTTCTTTGGTTAAAACAATTTATCACCGATCCATGGGCTCTATAGGATAGCTGATCGCATACGTCCGACCATTAGAAACTGCACCGACCGGAAGAATGAGAAAGTTTTATCGTTGATAGGACACTTATCCCCATTTTAAAATGGAGCAGCAGGTTAGATATCTGACCGAAGCTTCATTCATTCTCTTTGGAGCTTCTATAAAAATACAAGTGCAGCCACTGAGGGAATGAATGGATCAGTTGTCAAGTCGGACATGCCACTCCAGTCTAATGGGGATAAAAAGTTCCACATTTTGCTGAATGGGTCCAAGTAGTTAGACCCCCCCAATCAATACGTTATCACTTGTCCTGTGAATAGGAGATTACGTTTTTCCACAGGAAACCCCTGTAAGTGCATCTCTGCCGCTGTTTACAAAGTATTTAATCTCTAATGGAAATAAAGAATATTCTCCTAATTAATATCAGAGAAGACTAATGACCGTCAAACACAACACAATCCACTGTACCAAGACCAATAATACCACATACAGGGGAGAAATACCACCACACCATGACCAGACCACATAGTACCCGCATCATATCACATAAAAGGCACAAATACAACCACACCATGACCAGACCACATATTACCACCACATAGTGACCGAATAATATGACATATTACCAGCATATAGGGACCAAATAATAATTCATACACAGAGAAATACTTCCACACTGTGAACAGTCCACAAATTACCACCACTTATTGATGGAATACTACAGTACTGATTATGAATACAAACCACAATAATAACAACACTGTTATTACCACCAGTGACATTATACACAGTACCTCTGTATATAGTGTCAGTGTACAGGTAATATAGTGATTACCAGTGACATTATACACAGGAGCTCAGTGATCACTGGCAACATTATTGTCAAGGTTTGCTCAGCTTGTGGGATTAGGTAGTTCAGAGGTTAATGTGGATGGCCTCACTCTGAGATTCTGGGAGGCTTTTTAAAGCCTCATTGTGGGCTCATTCCTCATCGTTTATACTCAGACCCTTGGCCGAGTGTGTGTGACCCTGGTGTGCTTTGTGACTGTAATACTTTATGCTTGTTTGGTTTTGATCTGGTTCTGTCCCTGTTACGAGTTCTGCCTGTCCCTCTTGTACTGCGTTGCTATCTCTGTGTATGACTCATTGCCTATGACCTGACTATTCTCTGATTGCCCCTCTTGTACTGTGCAGCTATCTCCATGTATGACTCATTGCTTACGTTCTGACTACTCTCTGCTCGCCCCTCTGGTATCGCGCCGCCCTCTCCATGTATGACCGCCCGTTTGTCTGACCTGAGTTCCCCTCGCCTCTACTCCAGGATTCCTGTAGTAGAGTCCTACAATCATCTTCAGAAGTGGGACACTAAGCCCCGCCCCCTGTGGTCACATGATCGTAGGTCCTTGTACTTCTTACTACCTTCAGCATCGCAGGTCCCGTCTGCCTCAACTTTCCCTGCAGTATCGGACCCCGGGCCCTCCCGCAGTAGGGGTGAGTCACGCTGCTCAGCCATGGCAGTTCGCCGACGCTGACAGGATCCTGATATTTATACACAGAAGATCTGCATACAGTGTCAGTGTAATACAGTGACCACCAGTGAAATTATACACAGGAGCTTTTGGAAGTGCATTGAGCAGCAGGGTGGTTTGCTGGTGAAGGGAAAAAAAATCTCTTTAAATCTTCTGCCTGAGCGAGTGTAAGCGAGCTGAGTGTGACCTGAGCGTCAGTGCGAACGGTGGTAAGTGTGTGACTTGTGATTCAGTGACTTTGGATTCAGGGAGTTTGCAAAGGAGGTATTACTGAATTGCTGTTATATTTTATTAATACTTTTTATTTATTTTTACTTAGCTTTTCTGTCTGGTGCAATCCCCATTAGGAATGTGCTCCACTATTGCCAATGCCATCCAGTGTACGTCTTGACGCATGTACGCAATCCTTGACCAGCCAGTCGAGGGTGCATACTGCTGTGCGAGATGTGAGCACATTGTGCATTTGGAAGCCCAGATACTGGATTTAAATGTGCAGCTGGCAACACTGAGATCAATAGACAATATGGAAAGGAGACTTCTACTCACTGAGCAGACGCTCAATGAGATAGATGAGGGGGGGATGCTAGGTTGGAGCTGCAGGACAGTGAAGCAGTAAGATGGGTGACAGTTAGAAGGTGGGGTAGACAGAAGAGTGCCAGGGAGGCTAGTCCTGATCTGGCACAACCCAATAAGTTTGCCAAGTTGGCAGATGAGGGGAGTGTCAGTGCAGGGGTAGCACTGCTGCAGCAAGGCATGGCCTCTGAAAGCCAGAGGAGTATATGCTCCAGTAAGGGGAGAAATAGGAGAGCAGGGCAGGCCAGACAGGTGCTGGTAGTGGGGGACTCAATTATTAGGGGAACAGATAGGGCAATCTGTCACAAAGAAAGGGATCGTCGAACGGTGTGCTGCCTATCTGGCGCGCAAGTCTGACACATCGCTGACCGGGTTGACAGATTACTGGGAGGGGCTGGTGAGGATCCAGCGGTCATGGTGCACATTGGTACAAATGACACAGAGGTAGGTGGAAGGTCCTTAAAGATGATTTCAGGGAATTAGGCTGCAATCTTAAGGCAAGGACTTCCAAGGTGGTATTTTTGGAAATATTTCCTGTACCACGTGCCACGCCAGAGAGGAGATTAGGGAAGTTAATAAGTGGTTCAAGAATTAGTGTAGGAAGGAGGGGTTTGGGTTCCTGGAGAACTGGGCCGACTTCTCAGTTGGCTACAGGTTCTACGCTAGGGACGGGCTGCACCTCAATGGGGAGGGTGCAGCTGTGCTGGGGAAAAAAATGGCTAGAAGGGTGGAGGAGTGTTTAAACTTGGAACTAGGGGAGGGTATTCATTTTATAAGAGGGGAAGACTGTGTAGATAGAGACCTGGGCACAAATAATGAAATTGGAGGTGGTAGTGGCATGGGGGGTGAGGTTAGAACAGTTAATAATTTAAGAAATAGAGGTACAGACATACATAAAGTGCATGTATACAAATGCCAGAAGCCTCGCCAACAAAATGGAGGACTTAGAATTAATTTTGTTGGAAGATAAGGTATATTGCACCCCCTCATAGGGTATAAGGCTGCCCCCTCATAGGGTATAATGCTTCTCCCCCCTCATAGGGTATAATGCACCCCCTCATAGGGTATAATGCTGCCCCCTCATAGGGTATAACACTAGATAGATAGATAGATAGATATGTGATAATTAGATGTATAGATAGATAATAGATAGATAGATCTATGGATAGACAGATAGAAATAAAGATATAAAGATAATAGATAGTGAAAGATATAGGTAGCTATAGAGATAGATAGATAGACCTAGATAGATATAGATAGATAAATAGATAGATAGGGGATAAATAGATATATGGATAGATAGATAGATAGATATAAAGATAATAGATAGTGATAGCTATAGATAGGTATATAGATAGATAGATAGGGGATAAATAGATAGATCTATGGATACATGATATATAGATGGATAGATATAAAGATAATAGATAGAGATAGATATAGATAGGTATAGAGATAGATGGATATAGACTATTTATATCTATCTATATCTACCTCTATATCTACAGTATCTATCTATCTATCTATCTATATCTATCTCTATATCTAAGATAGAGACAGATAGATATAGAGATAGAGATATAGATATACAGATAGAAATAGATAGATATAGAGATATATAGATATAGAGACAGATAGATATAGAGATAGATATAGATAGATATAGAGATATATAAAAAACAAACCACAATACTCACCTCTCCTCCTGCTCCCACGCTGATGACGGCTTCAGTGTCAGCAGCTGACCCGTCTGCCAGACACACAGCGGGTGCGCGATGAAGTGACGTCATCGCGCATCGGCTGTGAGTCAGGAGCAGAGGGGACTGATGGGAGAGAGATGCTCTCTATTCCACTGAAATTGAGCGCAGCGCCGGCTGCCTAGGTTGGGGAGCGGGGCCCCGGGGTGAGTGGAGGCCGAGAGAGAATGAATATTCATTTCTCTTTAGTAGTGGGGACAGTGGCTCCTGCCTCCTGACACCCGCTGCTGCTCCGCTGGCAGGGCCCCCATAGCAGCTGTGTGGCACTGGCTGGGGGCCCCTGGAGCAGTGGGGGCCCTAGGCAACTGCTGTCCCTGTATACCAGTAGAGGTGCCAGGGCCCACCAGATGCCAGGGCCCACCGGAGAATCAGTCCGACGCTACCTGTCTGTATATATAATGTCAGTGTACAAGTAATAGAATGATCACTGGAGACATACACAGGAGTTCTGTATATAGTGTATAGTGTACAGGTAATACAGTGACTCACCAGTAACATTATACACAGGAGCTCTGCATATAGTCAGCGTACAGGTAATACAAGGATCACCAGTGACATTATACACAGGAGCTCTGTATATACTATATAATGTAAGTGTCCAGGTAAATCACTGACTTACCAGTGACCTCTGTATTTGTAGCGATTCATCTTCGCTTTTCTTCCTCTTCCAGCCAGGACACGTTTGCTGCAGAAAATAACACACTATACTTGATCACTTCTAGACCACATTCCCCACTTTCCCCCCCGACTTCTACACTTTATGTGTAAAGGTCAGCCAGGGCAGTAGTCGTGGCTGAGTATTTCGGGTTCGGGCATTGTATACCCTGACCTCCCTCTACAGGAAAACGGTACCTCTTCTCTTGCATGGTACGGTGAATACTCACCGTGCCGTCAGCGTCCCCTTTGCTACGCCGACTTGATGCTGATCCTTGATCCCAATGAATAGAGACACAGTCCAGGGCAACTCTTAACTGAGCAAATTTATTTTCTTCAGGACACAGCACATCCACATAGTTTCCAGCATTTTCATCACAGTAAAGACAGCACATTACTTCATCTTTCCCTTCACTGTTCCTTGCAGTGTTTCCGTTTGACGAAGCGTCTCAGATGGCTCCTCAGTGTCCTCCCTGTATAGCGTCACCATGGTGAAGCGCTCTCCAGCATGTTTCGCCCCGGACATCAGAGATTCAGCCCACGTAGCTTTCCACCACATTCTGGAGTGACCTGCCCGTACCCTTTTACGGTAACCTTCAATCTTCCTCTGTTTACTTACACTCTTTTCCACTTTATTGCTGATTCTGCAGTACCGTGTTCTTCTCTAGATGGCTGGGCATCAGCTTTAACATCACGGGGTAGTTAGGCAGCTCAGGCATATAGCCCACCCGAGCACAAAGGGGTCAGGCCTCTGACTGCCTGAAACTGGAAGACCATCCTGGCTTATTCTCCAGCTATCCCCTCCTACAGTTAACTCCTATATGTCCTACAGCTACATCTACTGTGCAATGAGCTCAGTGCCCCATCTAGTGACCATAGCCCAGACTGCACTGTCCCTACCAAGTACAAGGTGCAGAAACATAGCTTATGCTATATAAATAATACAGCAACATGAAATATACGATAATGCGCAACAATGGTATAACATATATATAAATATATATACAAGTACAACAGCAACATGGGGGTTTAAAGGGGTAAGACTCTCAACCCCTTACACATGTCTACATATTGATATTAGTCATGTATTATACTACAGCACAGGCACCATTTTGATGAATGCAAACCTTTTTTTTGTAACCCCACAAACACCCGGAGCACCAGAATCTCAATAACTGAAATTTACAAATACAGATTACACAACAACCACAAGATGCATTTCATCACCCAGGTCACCTCATTTTAATCAGTATAACAGCGTAGACCTGACACTGTCTGTACTTTACTGTTCACAATCCTGCTGACAGGATCCCTTTAAATCTAAATTTTAATAAGTTTGTTCTTTTCTGCGCTAAACGTCCCCCAAACCCTGAGGACGGCGAGTATACCTTGGTTGTGTTTTGCTGTATGTGTATACAAAAGTAAAAGAAGAGCACCTATCAGGGGCTCAGAAAAGCTGGGTGGCATGTGTGCTAGTGTGTGACCCAGCGCAGGTGTCTCACTGGCCTATGAAAACAGTGACCGATAGCAGCAAACAGTGTGATGTGGATGTGAGAACTGTCTGCGGGGTGCGCTTAGGTGAGTGGACAAAAGAATATGGGAGGTTCACCTTTATAGTAACATCCCAGGGCAGGTGTGTCGTGAGCAAGTGGTGTTCAAGAAATATTGGTGGCAGTGGTTGTGACTTATCCTGACACACAATGTACAGGGAAATGGGAAAATTGTGAAAAAAAACGCAATTCTGACCTTAATTATGTTTACGGCGTACATTATGTGGTAAAAATGACCATGTAATATGATTCTCCTCATCAGTATGATTACAGAGATACTAAACGTGCCCAGATTTTTAAATTATTTTAGTGGTAGAAAAAAAATCAAGACTTTGAAATAAAAAATATGTTGGAGTTTGTGTTGCCATTTTCCGAGACCCGTAGTTTTACTTTTTCGTTCAATAGAGCTATGAGAGGGATTATTTTTTTATAAGGCGAGACGTTATTATGGATATTACTTTGGGATAGATATGACATTTTAGTTGCTTGTTACGTATTTTAAGTGGTATTGCAGCGACCAAAAAATACCGCAATGTTGGCGTTTTTAAATTTTTTGTGTTTACCAATTGGGTTAATTATTTTTATATTTTGATAGCTCGGACTTTGCTGGATGTGGCGATATCACTTGACATTTTTTTTTATGTTCATTTTCAATGGAGGAAAATTGAACTTTTATGAGTTTTTTTTTCAGATTTGTTTAAATCTTTTTTTGTTGTTTTACTTTTCTTTTCACTTCATTTATCGCTCCCTAAGGCCCCTTTCACACTTCAGTTTTTTGCAATCAGTCACAATCCGTCAGGTTTTGACAAAAACGGATCCTCAGTTTTTTTTTGAGGATCCGTTTTTTCCCCATTGACTTGCATTAATGGCGGATTGTGACGGATGGCTGTCCGTTTCATCCGTTTTTTTTTTGAGGATCCGCCAAAAGTTGCTGTCCGTCACCATCCTCAAAGATTTCAAAACGGAGCTTGCAACAAAACTCTCTCTCTCTCTCTCTCCTTCCCGACCAGCGTTTCCTTTAAATTTCCTCATTTTCAGGATCCTGTGCCATCCGTTCACATCAGTTCAGAACGGATCCGCTTGTCTGCCTTTTTGGCGGATTTGAACTGATGCAAAAAACTGAAGTGTGAAAGAGGCCTAAGCTGTACTACATACAGGGGCTAATGGTGCAGCAGAAGTGTGAACTTTTTGATGCTTTTGTTTAATATTTTCCACTATAGTATATGGAGAGCATAAAAAACGCATGCAAAATTCCAATGAAGTCTCCAATTGTGGAACTGAAGCATTCCTCTACTAAAAAAAATGCATTCGAAAAAACTGCCACAAAAAAATACAATAAAAAGTTTTGATTGCTTTAGTGCGAATACCTATGGAAACAATGCAGCACTTCTGCATGTGTGAACATGGCCCAGGAGAGACACTGGACAATTTGTACGTTCTACACCAGGTTCACACTTGGGGTTATTTATTTTTTTATCACTACTTAGAATTACAGACAAATTAAAAAAAGTGATCTGAGCCAATTATATGGAAAAAATACAATATTATTTAACATTTATTCTGAAGCTATATGAAATAATTCTGACTACAGCAATGGTCTGTGCCCATCACGGGTGATCCGTGTTACCGGGAAGAGAGGAGGAGACATTCCTGGAAGAAGCTGACAATAGATACATCACATTATCTCACGTATGAGGATACAGAATTATACAGGTTTGAAAATATCAAATAGAAAGATTTGCCTGTAAACAGGTAAAAAAGCAAAAACAGTAAATAAAGCAATGACTTGCGCTATTGTACCGGTAAGTTTTTATACATCTCATCCCAATCCAGCTAACCCCTATCCGTACAGTGGCAGCTGGTATTGGATGGTCTGCCATGGGTAACATAACTAGTTCTCCTATATTAGACCCATTGCCATGTTCGTCTTTATGACATCACAGAAGCGTTGTCCACGAGTCATGGAATGTTCCGCAAGAACGGTCAGTGCGAGGCAAGCAGAGATAGAGAGGAGAGCTGAACACTAACCCAGAGCGACTTGTAAATCACTTTTTACTTGTTTTGTTTATTTTTTTTACTTTTATTTCTTTTTTTTGGGAGTGTTTTCTACCATCCGCACACACTTTTGTGTGTGTGGAGGGGAAGGCAGCCTAATGGCTGCACCCGTAGCTGGAGGAAAGTTCCAACCACGGAGACGTCTCCCACATGCCAGGACATCCCTATACAGTCAGAGGCCTGAACACCACCAAAGGCCAACTGGCTTCACGGGGTATGTGATGGCAGTGCTTTATTATATCGTGTCAATTATTAAATGCCTGTTCAAAACACCAGAAAAGGCAAAGGACCGATATTCCAGACTGAAAAGTCCACCACCATATCCTACAATGCCCGAAATAGGCCGATTCGTACAACCTGCAGCAAACATCAGCGCAGAGCCAGAGGGTATGAAGGAACGCCTGATACTCACCAGAACAGTAGATGAGGAAGAGACAACAGCCACATTGCCCAGGAGCCCATCCCCATGCACCTGGATGGAGCTAACTCCCTCTCAAGCACGTATACTCCTCAGTATGCCTTACGACCATCAACCGCGTATTAAGGTGACTGCTAAACAAGGCTACAATCCTACACCACACCTGCCAGTCAGCTATACCACTGGAAAGATCATGCAAGTAATGCTGATGAGCCCACAGGATGTACAACGTGCCTACAAGAGAGATTTGGGTTTCCTTCCAAGTCCTAGGAAGATCATTCTCCCGAGAAGAGAATTCCGCGGCACTTTGATTTAGCCGGCGGAAAATGTAGTGGCGAGTTGCTTGCAGCAAGCACATACCATCTTCTGCACAGCTGCTTCTTAGACAGATTTTCCGGTTTTGACTATGGCTTGATCAATGGATCATGTTTCTATACTGCCGCCTGCCCTGACCTCTGCTTGTTTAAAGTTATGCATCTACACTGCCGCCTGCCCTGACCTTTGCTTGCTCAATGGATTATGTTTTTGAACTGCCGCCTGCCTGACCTCTGCTTGCTCAATGGATTGTTTCTGCACTGCCGCCTGCCTTGACCTCTGCTTGCTCAATGGATTATGTTTTTGAACTGCCGCCTACCCTGACCTCTGCTTGCTCAATGGATTATGTTTCTGCACTGCCGCCTGCCTTGACCTCTGCTTGCTCAGTGGATTATGTTTTTGAACTGCCGCCTGCCCTGACCTCTGCTTGCTCAATGGATTATGTTTTTGAACTGACGCCTGCCCTGACCTCTGCTTGCTCAATGGATTATGTTTCTGCACTGCCGCCTGCCTGACCTCTGCTTGCTCAATGGATTATGTTTTTGAACTGCCGCCTGCCCTGACCTCAGCTTGCTCAATGGATTATGTTTCTGCACTGCCGCCTGCCCTGACCTCAGCTTGCTCAATGGATTATGCTTCTGCACTGCCGCCTGCCCTGACCTCTGCTTGTTTCCGGTTATTAATCTGTGATACTAATAAAAATGTATATTATTCTGCACTATATGGACTGTGGGTCGTTTTTTTTCTTTGGTTTTATGGTTGTTTCCGGTTATGTTTTTGCACTGCTGCCTGCCCTGACCTCTGCTTGTTTCCGGTTATGTTTCTGCACTGCTGCCTGCCCTGACCTTTGCTTGTTTCTGACTACTCATTTGCCTGCTGATTTTGTACTTCTTCCTCAATGCCTGCACTTTTAAGACCCCAGTAGAGCTAATTTATATAAATCCTGCATCCTAACAATGAAGCCGGGTTATAGGGCTTCTGATCACAATGGTAGGATGATGCCTCAATGTGAAGAAGGGTAGCACCAGTTCTTCACCTAACAGTATGGAATGCTTATCTAAAAAAATGAAAAAGGAACAGTACAGTATAGACAAAGGTCCCATAAACTCAACAAGAACAAACCATTAAGAACTTTAAGCATAAACATATGAGACAACAAACCAAGTGGCTCAGAATACCACATCCGACCCAACCAGCAGTTTTGTTGAAGGTATTTTCCTCTGATCTTTCGTTAAGAGGGTACAACATCTCAAATACATTAGACTGGTGTGGGTCTCCAACCATTTAGGAACCCTCAAATCAATAATACAGGGGTCTTGAATCAGCCACAAAATTGCTTCAGGAAGAATTGGGTGGAGCACTGGTTTCATATGTACCCTGCCGCTCATGTCAAGGTCTATGAAAATAACCAAACACAAGGCTGAGTACTCAGATCTTATAGGAACCTCCCCAATAGTGAATGGCCATCTGTATATTCATAGTTCCCCAGGTCTGTAGACAGATGCGGGTTTCACGTCCGGGACCTCTGCCTATCAGACATTTATAGAATATTTTATGGATAACACATAAATGTATGGGAAAACTCCTCTTGTAAATAGTGCGCCTCAAGTTTCTTCTGCTGTTTGCAGTGGAATGTAGTCATCATAGCTAATATGAGGGAAGGATTCCTGAGAGGGGGTATACATCTACTATATCCATATTCTGTGGATATCTACCCTAATAAAGCTTATGGACGGTGAGTGCAGTGATGAGACCGACCCTTTATCAACATGTTCTGTCCCACAAACTAATGTAGTACACTGCACTGACCGCCGATAGACTTTATTCTCCAAAGACAATTTAAGTTTGTTATATGTATTAAAATACTTTTTTTCCCAGAATTATCTAAGAATTATCGACAAGGAAAATGGACTCAAGATAAAGCTTAGAAACATATATTTCTTTACAGCTCCTGATATAGGTATTGCGGTCTTTAAAAACAGTAGTCCCCAACTTCTGCCTCCTCAGCAAGTTATCCCCTAGCCATTGGTAGATCATAACTTGCTGATTACGGGTGTTTCACTGCCAGGACCCCCACCAATCCTAAGAACAGGGTGTCTGGAACAAGCGGCTGTTAAGAATGCGCAACAACACTTCTTTCATTATGGGACAATGATGGGGCTGATATGCTGATGATGGACTATGATGGGGCTGATGTGCTGATGATGGACTATGATGGGGCTGATGTGCTGATGATGGACTATGATGGGGTTGATGTGCTGATGATGGACTATGATGGGGCTGATGTGCTGATGATGAACTATGATTGGGATGATGAAGTCTGCAATAACAGAGCATAGCAGTACAACCCCTTAGCCTGGAGTGCCCTAACAAATAGCTGGGGAGGGTCCGAGCTCACAGTCAGACCTTAGAAGAAGAGTTAATAGTTTTGTTTCTTCTGTCTTAAAGGACAAAAAAGGCTTACAGTATATACTCGCGTATAAGTCGAGATTTTCAGCCCATTTTTTGGGGCTGAAAGTCCCCCTCTCGGCTTATACGCGAGTCATATACCGGGGGTCGGCCAGGGAGGGGGAGCGGGGGGGTGTCGGAGATCATACTCACCTCTCCTGGCATGTTTCTGCAGCCCCCCGTGCTTATTCCATCTTCTCGGCGCTGTTCTTCCTGCTTTCAGCGGTCACGTGGTACGCTCATTACCCTCATTAATATGCACATATGTAATGAGCGGCACCACGTGACCGCAGAAAGCAGGAAGAACAGCACTGAGAAGATGGAACAAGCACGGGGGGCTGCAGAGACATGCCAGGAGAGGTGAGTATAACGGGGGGAGCCATATTCACCTGTGCCCCATTCCACCGCTGCGCATCGCTCTGCTGTCTTGCTTCCTCTGGCAGTGACGTTAAGGTCAGAGGGTGCCATGACGTAGTTAGCAGGCGCCCTCTGCCTGAACAGTCACTGCAGAGCCAGCAACGCTGAGGAGCAGCAGCTGCAGCAGTGACAAGGTGAGTATATAGTTTTTTTTTTCATTTTTTTTAATTGAGGCTGCGGCAGCAGCATTGTAAGGGGCCACTAATCACTGTGCAGCAATACAAGGGGCCACTCATCACTGTGCAGCATTATAAGGGGCCACTCATCACTGTGCAGAATTATAAGGGGCCACTCATCACTGTGCAGCATTATAAGGGGCCACTCATCACTGTGCAGCATTATAAGGGGCCACTCATCACCTTGCAGCATTATAAGGGGCCACTCATCACCGTGCAGCATAATAAGGGGCCACTAATCACCGTGCAGCATAATAAGGAGCCACTAATCACTGCAGCATTTCAAGGGGCCACTAATCACTGTGCAGCATTATAAGTGGCCACTAATCACCGTGCAGCATTGTAAGGGGCCACTAATCAATGTGCAGCATTATAAGGGGCCACTAATCACTGTGCAGCATTATAAGGGGCCACTAATCACTGTGCAGCATTATAAGGGGCCACTAATCACTGTGCAGCATTATAAGGGGCCACTAATCATTGTGCAGCATTATAAGGGGCCACTCTCCATGCAGCATTATAAGGGGCCACCAATCACTGTGAAGCATTATATGGGGCATATGTTATTATGGACCATGTAATAGGGCTACCATTATTCACTGTGCAGCATTATTAGGCATATTTTTGTATGGAGCATCTTATGGAACCCATCATGAACTTTATGGAGCATTATATGGGGCCATCATGAACTTTATGGAGCATCTTATGGGGCCCATTTTATTTTTGAAATTTACCAGTAGCTTCGGCATTTTCCACCCTAGGTTTATAGGCGAGTCAATAAGTTTTCCCAGTTTTTTGTGACAAAATTAGGGTGGTCGGCTTATACATGGGTCGGCTTATACGCGAGTATATACGGACTTCTAAAGAAAATTGCCCCCAAGTTATTTTGAGCGACCCCGCCTGCTGTACCATCCTTGTGATTTACGAGAACGTTTCTCACTTCCTGCTAGGACAGCGGAAACCCAAGGAGTAAAGAGAGAAGGTCCTTATGGCTGCATGGAGTAATGCTGGAAATCTCTAAGTCTGCGGGGACAACAGAGACTTTAGAAGAAGGCAAACCAAGGTTTAG
The DNA here is from genome assembly GCF_039654945.1 of Dendrobates tinctorius. NCBI lineage: Eukaryota > Metazoa > Chordata > Amphibia > Anura > Dendrobatidae > Dendrobates > Dendrobates tinctorius. The sequence goes on along the minus strand of NW_027362324.1, from coordinate 176,922 downwards.
TGCTAGCACTAGTGTGAAAGAAGGTTTATACTACAGGAGAGAAGTGCTGTAACAGGAAAGAACCTAACAAATAAAAAAGATTGTAGACAAACCAGATTTTGCTATCTATTCATGTCATTGCCTTCCATATTACAGAGAAATTTCCCTAAATCCGGTATCTGATAATCCACAATGATGTATATTCAGGGTCGAACTGGGGTGTCTGGGGCCCACTAGGGGAATGGACTCTAGGGCCCCATCCTACAGCTATATGCTAATATCTGTCAGTCGTTATCCCCATTATAGTGGAGCATCGGCTGTAAAACACAGGCGGCTCCTGCACATCTACTGTGCACCCCCATAACTGGGATGTATAATTACGGTAGTTTACATTAATGTGGTTCTTTGGTTAAAACAATTTATCACCGATCCATGGGCTCTATAGGATAGCTGATCGCATACGTCCGACCATTAGAAACTGCACCGACCGGAAGAATGAGAAAGTTTTATCGTTGATAGGACACTTATCCCCATTTTAAAATGGAGCAGCAGGTTAGATATCTGACCGAAGCTTCATTCATTCTCTTTGGAGCTTCTATAAAAATACAAGTGCAGCCACTGAGGGAATGAATGGATCAGTTGTCAAGTCGGACATGCCACTCCAGTCTAATGGGGATAAAAAGTTCCACATTTTGCTGAATGGGTCCAAGTAGTTAGACCCGCCCAATCAATACGTTATCACTTGTCCTGTGAATAGGAGATTACGTTTTTCCACAGGAAACCCCTGTAAGTGCATCTCTGCCACTGTTTACAAAGTATTTAATCTCTAATGGAAATAAAGAATATTCTCCTAATTAATATCAGAGAAGACTAATGACCGTCAAACACAACACAATCCACTGTACCAAGACCAATAATACCACATACAGGGGAGAAATACCACCACACCATGACCAGACCACATAGTACCCGCATCATATCACATAAAAGGCACAAATACAACCACACCATGACCAGACCACATATTACCACCACATAGTGACCGAATAATATGACATATTACCAGCATATAGGGACCAAATAATAATTCATACACGGAGAAATACTTCCACACTGTGAACAGTCCACAAATTACCACCACTTATTGATGGAATACTACAGTACTGATTATGAATACAAACCACAATAATAACAACACTGTTATTACCACCAGTGACATTATACACAGTACCTCTGTATATAGTGTCAGTGTACAGGTAATACAGTGATTACCAGTGACATTATACACAGGAGCTCAGTGATCACTGGCAACATTATTGTCAAGGTTTGCTCAGCTTGTGGGATTAGGTAGTTCAGAGGTTAATGTGGATGGCCTCACTCTGAGATTCTGGGAGGCTTTTTAAAGCCTCATTGTGGGCTCATTCCTCATCGTTTATACTCAGACCCTTGGCCGAGTGTGTGTGACCCTGGTGTGCTTTGTGACTGTAATACTTTATGCTTGTTTGGTTTTGATCTGGTTCTGTCCCTGTTACGAGTTCTGCCTGTCCCTCTTGTACTGCGTTGCTATCTCTGTGTATGACTCATTGCCTATGACCTGACTATTCTCTGATTGCCCCTCTTGTACTGTGCAGCTATCTCCATGTATGACTCATTGCTTACGTTCTGACTACTCTCTGCTCGCCCCTCTGGTATCGCGCCGCCCTCTCCATGTATGACCGCCCGTTTGTCTGACCTGAGTTCCCCTCGCCTCTACTCCAGGATTCCTGTAGTAGAGTCCTACAATCATCTTCAGAAGTGGGACACTAAGCCCCGCCCCCTGTGGTCACATGATCGTAGGTCCTTGTACTTCTTACTACCTTCAGCATCGCAGGTCCCGTCTGCCTCAACTTTCCCTGCAGTATCGGACCCCGGGCCCTCCCGCAGTAGGGGTGAGTCACGCTGCTCAGCCGTGGCAGTTCGCCGACGCTGACAGGATCCTGATATTTATACACAGAAGATCTGCATACAGTGTCAGTGTAATACAGTGACCACCAGTGAAATTATACACAGGAGCTTTTGGAAGTGCATTGAGCAGCAGGGTGGTTTGCTGGTGAAGGGAAAAAAAATCTCTTTAAATCTTCTGCCTGAGCGAGTGTAAACGAGCTGAGTGTGACCTGAGCGTAAGTGCGAACGGTGGTAAGTGTGTGACTTGTGATTCAGTGACTTTGGATTCAGGGAGTTTGCAAAGGAGGTATTACTGAATTGCTGTTATATTTTATTAATACTTTTTATTTATTTTTACTTATCTTTTCTGTCTGGTGCAATCCCCATTAGGAATGTGCTCCACTATTGCCAATGCCATCCAGTGTACGTCTTGCCGCATGTACGCAATCCTTGACCAGCCAGTCGAGGGTGCATACTGCTGTGCGAGATGTGAGCACATTGTGCATTTGGAAGCCCAGATACTGGATTTAAATGTGCAGCTGGCAACACTGAGATCAATAGACAATATGGAAAGGAGACTTCTACTCACTGAGCAGACGCTCAATGAGATAGATGAGGGGGGGATGCTAGGTTGGAGCTGCAGGACAGTGAAGCAGTAAGATGGGTGACAGTTAGAAGGTGGGGTAGACAGAAGAGTGCCAGGGAGGCTAGTCCTGATCTGGCACAACCCAATAAGTTTGCCAAGTTGGCAGATGAGGGGAGTGTCAGTGCAGGGGTAGCACTGCTGCAGCAAGGCATGTCCTCTGAAAGCCAGAGGAGTATATGCTCCAGTAAGGGGAGAAATAGGAGAGCAGGGCAGGCCAGACAGGTGCTGGTAGTGGGGGACTCAATTATTAGGGGAACAGATAGGGCAATCTGTCACAAAGAAAGGGATCGTCGAACGGTGTGCTGCCTATCTGGCGCGCAAGTCTGACACATCGCTGACCGGGTTGACAGATTACTGGGAGGGGCTGGTGAGGATCCAGCGGTCATGGTGCACATTGGTACAAATGACACAGATGTAGGTGGAAGGTCCTTAAAGATGATTTCAGGGAATTAGGCTGCAATCTTAAGGCAAGGACCTCCAAGGTGGTATTTTTGGAAATATTTCCTGTACCACGTGCCACGCCAGAGAGGAGATTAGGGAAGTTAATAAGTGGTTCAAGAATTAGTGTAGGAAGGAGGGGTTTGGGTTCCTGGAGAACTGGGCCGACTTCTCAGTTGGCTACAGGTTCTACGCTAGGGACGGGCTGCACCTCAATGGGGAGGGTGCAGCTGTGCTGGGGAAAAAAATGGCTAGAAGGGTGGAGGAGTGTTTAAATTTGGAACTAGGGGAGGGTATTCATTTTATAAGAGGGGAAGACTGTGTAGATAGAGACCTGGGCACAAATAATGAAATTGGGGGTGGTAGTGGCATGGGGGGTGAGGTTAGAACAGTTAATAATTTAAGAAATAGAGGTACAGACATACATAAAGTGCATGTATACAAATGCCAGAAGCCTCGCCAACAAAATGGAGGACTTAGAATTAATTTTGTTGGAAGATAAGGTATATTGCACCCCCTCATAGGGTATAAGGCTGCCCCCTCATAGGGTATAATGCTTCTCCCCCCTCATAGGGTATAATGCACCCCCTCATAGGGTATAATGCTGCCCCCTCATAGGGTATAACACTAGATAGATAGATAGATAGATATGTGATAATTAGATGTATAGATAGATAATAGATAGATAGATCTATGGATAGACAGATAGATATAAAGATATAAAGATAATAGATAGTGAAAGATATAGGTAGCTATAGAGATAGATAGACCTAGATAGATATAGATAGATAAATAGATAGATAGGGGATAAATAGATATATGGATAGATAGATAGAGATAGATAGATAGATAGATAGATAGATAGATATAAAGATAATAGATAGTGATAGCTATAGATAGGTATATAGATAGATAGATAGGGGATAAATAGATAGATCTATGGATAGATGATATATAGATGGATAGATATAAAGATAATAGATAGAGATAGATATAGATAGGTATAGAGATAGATGGATATAGACTATTTATATCTATCTATATCTACCTCTATATCTATCTATCTATCTATCTATATCTATCTCTATATCTAAGATAGAGACAGATAGATATAGAGATAGAGATATAGATATACAGATAGAAATAGATAGATATAGAGATATATAGATATAGAGACAGATAGATATAGAGATAGATATAGATAGATATAGAGATATATAAAAAACAAACCACAATACTCACCTCTCCTCCTGCTCCCACGCTGATGACGGCTTCAGTGTCAGCAGCTGACCCGTCTGCCAGACACACAGCGGGTGCGCGATGAAGTGACGTCATCGCGCATCGGCTGTGAGTCAGGAGCAGAGGGGACTGATGGGAGAGAGATGCTCTCTATTCCACTGAAATTGAGCGCGGCGCCGGCTGCCTAGGTTGGGGAGCGGGGCCCCGGGGTGAGTGAAGGCCGAGAGTGAATGAATATTCATTTCTCTTTAGTAGTGGGGACAGTGGCTCCTGCCTCCTGACACCCGCTGCTGCTCCGCTGGCAGGGCCCCCATAGCAGCTGTGTGGCACTGGCTGGGGGCCCCTGGAGCAGTGGGGGCCCTAGGCAACTGCTGTCCCTGTATACCAGTAGAGGTGCCAGGGCCCACCAGATGCCAGGGCCCACCGGAGAATCAGTCCGACGCTACCTGTCTGTATATATAATGTCAGTGTACAAGTAATAGAATGATCACTGGAGACATACACAGGAGTTCTGTATATAGTGTATAGTGTACAGGTAATACAGTGACTCACCAGTAACATTATACACAGGAGCTCTGCATATAGTCAGCGTACAGGTAATACAAGGATCACCAGTGACATTATACACAGGAGCTCTGTATATACTATATAATGTAAGTGTCCAGGTAAATCACTGACTTACCAGTGACCTCTGTATTTGTAGCGATTCATCTTCGCTTTTCTTCCTCTTCCAGCCAGGACACGTTTGCTGCAGAAAATAACACACTATACTTGATCACTTCTAGACCACATTCCCCACTTTCCCCCCCGACTTCTACACTTTATGTGTAAAGGTCAGCCAGGGCAGTAGTCGTGGCTGAGTATTTCGGGTTCGGGCATTGTATACCCTGACCTCCCTCTACAGGAAAACGGTACCTCTTCTCTTGCATGGTACGGTGAATACTCACCGTGCCGTCAGCGTCCCCTTTGCTACGCCGACTTGATGCTGATCCTTGATCCCAATGAATAGAGACACAGTCCAGGGCAACTCTTAACTGAGCAAATTTATTTTCTTCAGGACACAGCACATCCACATAGTTTCCAGCATTTTCATCACAGTAAAGACAGCACATTACTTCATCTTTCCCTTCACTGTTCCTTGCAGTGTTTCCGTTTGACGAAGCGTCTCAGATGGCTCCTCAGTGTCCTCCCTGTATAGCGTCACCATGGTGAAGCGCTCTCCAGCATGTTTCGCCCCGGACATCAGAGATTCAGCCCACGTAGCTTTCCACCACATTCTGGAGTGACCTGCCCGTACCCTTTTACGGTAACCTTCAATCTTCCTCTGTTTACTTACACTCTTTTCCACTTTATTGCTGATTCTGCAGTACCGTGTTCTTCTCTAGATGGCTGGGCATCAGCTTTAACATCACGGGGTAGTTAGGCAGCTCAGGCATATAGCCCACCCGAGCACAAAGGGGTCAGGCCTCTGACTGCCTGAAACTGGAAGACCATCCTGGCTTATTCTCCAGCTATCCCCTCCTACAGTTAACTCCTATATGTCCTACAGCTACATCTACTGTGCAATGAGCTCAGTGCCCCATCTAGTGACCATAGCCCAGACTGCACTGTCCCTACCAAGTACAAGGTGCAGAAACATAGCTTATGCTATATAAATAATACAGCAACATGAAATATACGATAATGCGCAACAATGGTATAACATATATATAAATATATATACAAGTACAACAGCAACATGGGGGTTTAAAGGGGTAAGACTCTCAACCCCTTACACATGTCTACATATTGATATTAGTCATGTATTATACTACAGCACAGGCACCATTTTGATGAATGCAAACCTTTTTTTTGTAACCCCACAAACACCCGGAGCACCAGAATCTCAATAACTGAAATTTACAAATACAGATTACACAACAACCACAAGATGCATTTCATCACCCAGGTCACCTCATTTTAATCAGTATAACAGCGTAGACCTGACACTGTCTGTACTTTACTGTTCACAATCCTGCTGACAGGATCCCTTTAAATCTAAATTTTAATAAGTTTGTTCTTTTCTGCGCTAAACGTCCCCCAAACCCTGAGGACGGCGAGTATACCTTGGTTGTGTTTTGCTGTATGTGTATACAAAAGTAAAAGAAGAGCACCTATCAGGGGCTCAGAAAAGCTGGGTGGCATGTGTGCTAGTGTGTGACCCAGCGCAGGTGTCTCACTGGCCTATCAAAACAGTGACCGATAGCAGCAAACAGTGTGATGTGGATGTGAGAACTGTCTGCGGGGTGCGCTTAGGTGAGTGGACAAAAGAATATGGGAGGTTCACCTTTATAGTAACATCCCAGGGCAGGTGTGTCGTGAGCAAGTGGTGTTCAAGAAATATTGGTGGCAGTGGTTGTGACTTATCCTGACACACAATGTACAGGGAAATGGGAAAATTGTGAAAAAAAACGCAATTCTGACCTTAATTATGTTTACGGCGTACATTATGTGGTAAAAATGACCATGTAATATGATTCTCCTCATCAGTATGATTACAGAGATACTAAACGTGCCCAGATTTTTAAATTATTTTAGTGGTAGAAAAAAAATCAAGACTTTGAAATAAAAAATATGTTGGAGTTTGTGTTGCCATTTTCCGAGACCCGTAGTTTTACTTTTTCGTTCAATAGAGCTATGAGAGGGATTATTTTTTTATAAGGCGAGACGTTATTATGGATATTACTTTGGGATAGATATGACATTTTAGTTGCTTGTTACGTATTTTAAGTGGTATTGCAGCGACCAAAAAATACCGCAATGTTGGCGTTTTTAAATTTTTTGTGTTTACCAATTGGGTTAATTATTTTTATATTTTGATAGCTCGGACTTTGCTGGATGTGGCGATATCACTTGACATTTTTTTTTATGTTCATTTTCAATGGAGGAAAATTGAACTTTTATGAGTTTTTTTTTCAGATTTGTTTAAATCTTTTTTTGTTGTTTTACTTTTCTTTTCACTTCATTTATCGCTCCCTAAGGCCCCTTTCACACTTCAGTTTTTTGCAATCAGTCACAATCCGTCAGGTTTTGACAAAAACGGATCCTCAGTTTTTTTTTGAGGATCCGTTTTTTCCCCATTGACTTGCATTAATGGCGGATTGTGACGGATGGCTGTCCGTTTCATCAGTTTTTTTTTTGAGGATCCGCCAAAAGTTGCTGTCCGTCACCATCCTCAAAGATTTCAAAACGGAGCTTGCAACAAAACTCTCTCTCTCTCTCTCTCCTTCCCGACCAGCGTTTCCTTTAAATTTCCTCATTTTCAGGATCCTGTGCCATCCGTTCACATCAGTTCAGAACGGATCCGCTTGTCTGCCTTTTTGGCGGATTTGAACTGATGCAAAAAACTGAAGTGTGAAAGAGGCCTAAGCTGTACTACATACAGGGGCTAATGGTGCAGCAGAAGTGTGAACTTTTTGATGCTTTTGTTTAATATTTTCCACTATAGTATATGGAGAGCATAAAAAACGCATGCAAAATTCCAATGAAGTCTCCAATTGTGGAACTGAAGCATTCCTCTACTAAAAAAAATGCATTCGAAAAAACTGCCACAAAAAAATACAATAAAAAGTTTTGATTGCTTTAGTGCGAATACCTATGGAAACAATGCAGCACTTCTGCACGTGTGAACATGGCCCAGGAGAGACTCTGGACAATTTGTACGTTCTACACCAGGTTCACACTTGGGGTTATTTATTTTTTTATCACTACTTAGAATTACAGACAAATTAAAAAAAGTGATCTGAGCCAATTATATGGAAAAAATACAATATTATTTAACATTTATTCTGAAGCTATATGAAATAATTCTGACTACAGCAATGGTCTGTGCCCATCACGGGTGATCCGTGTTACCGGGAAGAGAGGAGGAGACATTCCTGGAAGAAGCTGACAATAGATACATCACATTATCTCACGTATGAGGATACAGAATTATACAGGTTTGAAAATATCAAATAGAAAGATTTGCCTGTAAACAGGTAAAAAAGCAAAAACAGTAAATAAAGCAATGACTTGCGCTATTGTACCGGTAAGTTTTTATACATCTCATCCCAATCCAGCTAACCCCTATCCGTACAGTGGCAGCTGGTATTGGATGGTCTGCCATGGGTAACATAACTAGTTCTCCTATATTAGACCCATTGCCATGTTCGTCTTTATGACATCACAGAAGCGTTGTCCACGAGTCATGGAATGTTCCGCAAGAACGGTCAGTGCGAGGCAAGCAGAGATAGAGAGGAGAGCTGAACACTAACCCAGAGCGACTTGTAAATCACTTTTTACTTGTTTTGTTTATTTTTTTTACTTTTATTTCTTTTTTTTGGGAGTGTTTTCTACCATCCGCACACACTTTTGTGTGTGTGGAGGGGAAGGCAGCCTAATGGCTGCACCCGTAGCTGGAGGAAAGTTCCAACCACGGAGACGTCTCCCACATGCCAGGACATCCCTATACAGTCAGAGGCCTGAACACCACCAAAGGCCAACTGGCTTCACGGGGTATGTGATGGCAGTGCTTTATTATATCGTGTCAATTATTAAATGCCTGTTCAAAACACCAGAAAAGGCAAAGGACTGATATTCCAGACTGAAAAGTCCACCACCATATCCTACAATGCCCGAAATAGGCCGATTCGTACAACCTGCAGCAAACATCAGCGCAGAGCCAGAGGGTATGAAGGAACGCCTGATACTCACCAGAACAGTAGATGAGGAAGAGACAACAGCCACATTGCCCAGGAGCCCATCCCCATGCACCTGGATGGAGCTAACTCCCTCTCAAGCACGTATACTCCTCAGTATGCCTTACGACCATCAACCGCGTATTAAGGTGACTGCTAAACAAGGCTACAATCCTACACCACACCTGCCAGTCAGCTATACCACTGGAAAGATCATGCAAGTAATGCTGATGAGCCCACAGGATGTACAACGTGCCTACAAGAGAGATTTGGGTTTCCTTCCAAGTCCTAGGAAGATCATTCTCCCGAGAAGAGAATTCCGCGGCACTTTGATTTAGCCGGCGGAAAATGTAGTGGCGAGTTGCTTGCAGCAAGCACATACCATCTTCTGCACAGCTGCTTCTTAGACAGATTTTCCGGTTTTGACTATGGCTTGATCAATGGATCATGTTTCTATACTGCCGCCTGCCCTGACCTCTGCTTGTTTAAAGTTATGCATCTACACTGCCGCCTGCCCTGACCTTTGCTTGCTCAATGGATTATGTTTTTGAACTGCCGCCTGCCTGACCTCTGCTTGCTCAATGGATTGTTTCTGCACTGCCGCCTGCCTTGACCTCTGCTTGCTCAGTGGATTATGTTTTTGAACTGCCGCCTGCCCTGACCTCTGCTTGCTCAATGGATTATGTTTTTGAACTGACGCCTGCCCTGACCTCTGCTTGCTCAATGGATTATGTTTCTGCACTGCCGCCTGCCTGACCTCTGCTTGCTCAATGGATTATGTTTTTGAACTGCCGCCTGCCCTGACCTCAGCTTGCTCAATGGATTATGTTTCTGCACTGCCGCCTGCCCTGACCTCAGCTTGCTCAATGGATTATGCTTCTGCACTGCCGCCTGCCCTGACCTCTGCTTGTTTCCGGTTATTAATCTGTGATACTAATAAAAATGTATATTATTCTGCACTATATGGACTGTGGGTCGTTTTTTTTCTTTGGTTTTATGGTTGTTTCCGGTTATGTTTTTGCACTGCTGCCTGCCCTGACCTCTGCTTGTTTCCGGTTATGTTTCTGCACTGCTGCCTGCCCTGACCTTTGCTTGTTTCTGACTACTCATTTGCCTGCTGATTTTGTACTTCTTCCTCAATGCCTGCACTTTTAAGACCCCAGTAGAGCTAATTTATATAAATCCTGCATCCTAACAATGAAGCCGGGTTATAGGGCTTCTGATCACAATGGTAGGATGATGCCTCAATGTGAAGAAGGGTAGCACCAGTTCTTCACCTAACAGTATGGAATGCTTATCTAAAAAAATGAAAAAGGAACAGTACAGTATAGACAAAGGTCCCATAAACTCAACAAGAACAAACCATTAAGAACTTTAAGCATAAACATGTGAGACAACAAACCAAGTGGCTCAGAATACCACATCCGACCCAACCAGCAGTTTTGTTGAAGGTATTTTCCTCTGATCTTTCGTTAAGAGGGTACAACATCTCAAATACATTAGACTGGTGTGGGTCTCCAACCATTTAGGAACCCTCAAATCAATAATACAGGGGTCTTGAATCAGCCACAAAATTGCTTCAGGAAGAATTGGGTGGAGCACTGGTTTCATATGTACCCTGCCGCTCATGTCAAGGTCTATGAAAATAACCAAACACAAGGCTGAGTACTCAGATCTTATAGGAACCTCCCCAATAGTGAATGGCCATCTGTATATTCATAGTTCCCCAGGTCTGTAGACAGATGCGGGTTTCACGTCCGGGACCTCTGCCTATCAGACATTTATAGAATATTTTATGGATAACACATAAATGTATGGGAAAACTCCTCTTGTAAATAGTGCGCCTCAAGTTTCTTCTGCTGTTTGCAGTGGAATGTAGTCATCATAGCTAATATGAGGGAAGGATTCCTGAGAGGGGGTATACATCTACTATATCCATATTCTGTGGATATCTACCCTAATAAAGCTTATGGACGGTGAGTGCAGTGATGAGACCGACCCTTTATCAACATGTTCTGTCCCACAAACTAATGTAGTACACTGCACTGACCGCCGATAGACTTTATTCTCCAAAGACAATTTAAGTTTGTTATATGTATTAAAATACTTTTTTTCCCAGAATTATCTAAGAATTATCGACAAGGAAAATGGACTCAAGATAAAGCTTAGAAACATATATTTCTTTACAGCTCCTGATATAGGTATTGCGGTCTTTAAAAACAGTAGTCCCCAACTTCTGCCTCCTCAGCAAGTTATCCCCTAGCCATTGGTAGATCATAACTTGCTGATTACGGGTGTTTCACTGCCAGGACCCCCACCAATCCTAAGAACAGGGTGTCTGGAACAAGCGGCTGTTAAGAATGCGCAACAACACTTCTTTCATTATGGGACAATGATGGGGCTGATATGCTGATGATGGACTATGATGGGGCTGATGTGCTGATGATGGACTATGATGGGGCTGATGTGCTGATGATGGACTATGATGGGGTTGATGTGCTGATGATGGACTATGATGGGGCTGATGTGCTGATGATGAACTATGATTGGGATGATGAAGTCTGCAATAACAGAGCATAGCAGTACAACCCCTTAGCCTGGAGTGCCCTAACAAATAGCTGGGGAGGGTCCGAGCTCACAGTCAGACCTTAGAAGAAGAGTTAATAGTTTTGTTTCTTCTGTCTTAAAGGACAAAAAAGGCTTACAGTATATACTCGCGTATAAGTCGAGATTTTCAGCCCATTTTTTGGGGCTGAAAGTCCCCCTCTCGGCTTATACGCGAGTCATATACCGGGGGTCGGCCAGGGAGGGGGAGCGGGAGGGGGTGTCGGAGATCATACTCACCTCTCCTGGCATGTTTCTGCAGCCCCCCGTGCTTATTCCATCTTCTCGGCGCTGTTCTTCCTGCTTTCAGCGGTCACGTGGTACGCTCATTACCCTCATTAATATGCACATATGTAATGAGCGGCACCACGTGACCGCAGAAAGCAGGAAGAACAGCACTGAGAAGATGGAACAAGCACGGGGGGCTGCAGAGACATGCCAGGAGAGGTGAGTATAACGGGGGGAGCCATATTCACCTGTGCCCCATTCCACCGCTGCGCATCGCTCTGCTGTCTTGCTTCCTCTGGCAGTGACGTTAAGGTCAGAGGGTGCCATGACGTAGTTAGCAGGCGCCCTCTGCCTGAACAGTCACTGCAGAGCCAGCAACGCTGAGGAGCAGCAGCTGCAGCAGTGACAAGGTGAGTATATAGTTTTTTTTTTCATTTTTTTAATTGAGGCTGCGGCAGCAGCATTGTAAGGGGCCACTAATCACTGTGCAGCAATACAAGGGGCCACTCATCACTGTGCAGCATTATAAGGGGCCACTCATCACTGTGCAGCATTATAAGGGGCCACTCATCACTGTGCAGCATTATAAGGGGCCACTCATCACTGTGCAGCATTATAAGGGGCCACTCATCACCTTGCAGCATTATAAGGGGCCACTCATCACCGTGCAGCATAATAAGGGGCCACTAATCACCGTGCAGCATAATAAGGAGCCACTAATCACTGCAGCATTTCAAGGGGCCACTAATCACTGTGCAGCATTATAAGGGGCCACTCATCACTGTGCAGCATTACAAGGGGCCACTCATCACTGTGCAGCATTACAAGGGGCCACTAATAACTGTGCAGCATTACAAGGGGCCACTAATCACTGTGCAGCATTACAAGGGGCCACTAATCACTGTGCAGCATTACAAGGGGCCACTAATCACTGTGCAGCATTATATGGGGCCAGTAATCACTGTGCAGCATTATATGGGGCCAGTAATCACTGTGCAGCATTATATGGGGCCACTCATCACTGTGCTGCATTATAAGAGGCCACTCATTACTGTGCAGCATTATAAGGGGGCCTCTCATTACTGTGCAGCATTATACGGGGCCACTAATCACTGTGCAGCATTACAAAGGGCCACTAATCACCGTGCAGCATAAGGGGCCACTAATCACTGCAGCATTTCAAGGGGCCACTAATCACTGTGCAGCATTATAAGTGGCCACTAATCACCGTGCAGCATTGTAAGGGGCCACTAATCAATGTGCAGCATTATAAGGGGCCACTAATCACTGTGCAGCATTATAAGGGGCCACTAATCACTGTGCAGCATTATAAGGGGCCACTAATCACTGTGCAGCATTATAAGGGGCCACTAATCATTGTGCAGCATTATAAGGGGCCACTCTCCATGCAGCATTATAAGGGGCCACCAATCACTGTGAAGCATTATATGGGGCATATGTTATTATGGACCATGTAATAGGGCTACCATTATTCACTGTGCAGCATTATTAGGCATATTTTTGTATGGAGCATCTTATGGAACCCATCATGAACTTTATGGAGCATTATATGGGGCCATCATGAACTTTATGGAGCATCTTATGGGGCCCATTTTATTTTTGAAATTTACCAGTAGCTTCGGCATTTTCCACCCTAGGTTTATAGGCGAGTCAATAAGTTTTCCCAGTTTTTTGTGACAAAATTAGGGTGGTCGGCTTATACATGGGTCGGCTTATACGCGAGTATATACGGACTTCTAAAGAAAATTGCCCCCAAGTTATTTTGAGCGACCCCGCCTGCTGTACCATCCTTGTGATTTACGAGAACGTTTCTCACTTCCTGCTAGGACAGCGGAAACCCAAGGAGTAAAGAGAGAAGGTCCTTATGGCTGCATGGAGTAATGCTGGAAATCTCTAAGTCTGCGGGGACAACAGAGACTTTAGAAGAAGGCAAACCAAGGTTTAGTGCTAGCACTAGTGTGAGAGAAGGTTTATACTACAGGAGAGAAGTGCTGTAACAGGAAAGAACCTAACAAATAAAAAAGATTGTAGACAAACCAGATTTTGCTATCTATTCATGTCATTGCCTTCCATATTACAGAGAAATTTCCCTAAATCCGGTATCTGATAATCCACAATGATGTATATTCAGGGTCGAACTGGGGTGTCTGGGGCCCACCAGGGGAATGGACTCTAGGGCCCCATCCTACAGCTATATGCTAATATCTGTCAGTCGTTATCCCCATTATAGTGGAGCATCGGCTGTAAAACACAGGCGGCTCCTGCACATCTACTGTGCACCCCCATAACTGGGATGTATAATTACGGTAGTTTACATTAATGTGGTTCTTTGGTTAAAACAATTTATCACCGATCCATGGGCTCTATAGGATAGCTGATCGCATACGTCCGACCATTAGAAACTGCACCGACCGGAAGAATGAGAAAGTTTTATCGTTGATAGGACACTTATCCCCATTTTAAAATGGAGCAGCAGGTTAGATATCTGACCGAAGCTTCATTCATTCTCTTTGGAGCTTCTATAAAAATACAAGTGCAGCCACTGAGGGAATGAATGGATCAGTTGTCAAGTCGGACATGCCACTCCAGTCTAATGGGGATAAAAAGTTCCACATTTTGCTGAATGGGTCCAAGTAGTTAGACCCCCCCAATCAATACGTTATCACTTGTCCTGTGAATAGGAGATTACGTTTTTCCACAGGAAACCCCTGTAAGTGCATCTCTGCCGCTGTTTACAAAGTATTTAATCTCTAATGGAAATAAAGAATATTCTCCTAATTAATATCAGAGAAGACTAATGACCGTCAAACACAACACAATCCACTGTACCAAGACCAATAATACCACATACAGGGGAGAAATACCACCACACCATGACCAGACCACATAGTACCCGCATCATATCACATAAAAGGCACAAATACAACCACACCATGACCAGACCACATATTACCACCACATAGTGACCGAATAATATGACATATTACCAGCATATAGGGACCAAATAATAATTCATACACGGAGAAATACTTCCACACTGTGAACAGTCCACAAATTACCACCACTTATTGATGGAATACTACAGTACTGATTATGAATACAAACCACAATAATAACAACACTGTTATTACCACCAGTGACATTATACACAGTACCTCTGTATATAGTGTCAGTGTACAGGTAATACAGTGATTACCAGTGACATTATACACAGGAGCTCAGTGATCACTGGCAACATTATTGTCAAGGTTTGCTCAGCTTGTGGGATTAGGTAGTTCAGAGGTTAATGTGGATGGCCTCACTCTGAGATTCTGGGAGGCTTTTTAAAGCCTCATTGTGGGCTCATTCCTCATCGTTTATACTCAGACCCTTGGCCGAGTGTGTGTGACCCTGGTGTGCTTTGTGACTGTAATACTTTATGCTTGTTTGGTTTTGATCTGGTTCTGTCCCTGTTACGAGTTCTGCCTGTCCCTCTTGTACTGCGTTGCTATCTCTGTGTATGACTCATTGCCTATGACCTGACTATTCTCTGATTGCCCCTCTTGTACTGTGCAGCTATCTCCATGTATGACTCATTGCTTACGTTCTGACTACTCTCTGCTCGCCCCTCTGGTATCGCGCCGCCCTCTCCATGTATGACCGCCCGTTTGTCTGACCTGAGTTCCCCTCGCCTCTACTCCAGGATTCCTGTAGTAGAGTCCTACAATCATCTTCAGAAGTGGGACACTAAGCCCCGCCCCCTGTGGTCACATGATCGTAGGTCCTTGTACTTCTTACTACCTTCAGCATCGCAGGTCCCGTCTGCCTCAACTTTCCCTGCAGTATCGGACCCCGGGCCCTCCCGCAGTAGGGGTGAGTCACGCTGCTCAGCCATGGCAGTTCGCCGACGCTGACAGGATCCTGATATTTATACACAGAAGATCTGCATACAGTGTCAGTGTAATACAGTGACCACCAGTGAAATTATACACAGGAGCTTTTGGAAGTGCATTGAGCAGCAGGGTGGTTTGCTGGTGAAGGGAAAAAAAATCTCTTTAAATCTTCTGCCTGAGCGAGTGTAAACGAGCTGAGTGTGACCTGAGCGTAAGTGCGAACGGTGGTAAGTGTGTGACTTGTGATTCAGTGACTTTGGATTCAGGGAGTTTGCAAAGGAGGTATTACTGAATTGCTGTTATATTTTATTAATACTTTTTATTTATTTTTACTTATCTTTTCTGTCTGGTGCAATCCCCATTAGGAATGTGCTCCACTATTGCCAATGCCATCCAGTGTACGTCTTGCCGCATGTACGCAATCCTTGACCAGCCAGTCGAGGGTGCATACTGCTGTGCGAGATGTGAGCACATTGTGCATTTGGAAGCCCAGATACTGGATTTAAATGTGCAGCTGGCAACACTGAGATCAATAGACAATATGGAAAGGAGACTTCTACTCACTGAGCAGACGCTCAATGAGATAGATGAGGGGGGGATGCTAGGTTGGAGCTGCAGGACAGTGAAGCAGTAAGATGGGTGACAGTTAGAAGGTGGGGTAGACAGAAGAGTGCCAGGGAGGCTAGTCCTGATCTGGCACAACCCAATAAGTTTGCCAAGTTGGCAGATGAGGGGAGTGTCAGTGCAGGGGTAGCACTGCTGCAGCAAGGCATGTCCTCTGAAAGCCAGAGGAGTATATGCTCCAGTAAGGGGAGAAATAGGAGAGCAGGGCAGGCCAGACAGGTGCTGGTAGTGGGGGACTCAATTATTAGGGGAACAGATAGGGCAATCTGTCACAAAGAAAGGGATCGTCGAACGGTGTGCTGCCTATCTGGCGCGCAAGTCTGACACATCGCTGACCGGGTTGACAGATTACTGGGAGGGGCTGGTGAGGATCCAGCGGTCATGGTGCACATTGGTACAAATGACACAGAGGTAGGTGGAAGGTCCTTAAAGATGATTTCAGGGAATTAGGCTGCAATCTTAAGGCAAGGACCTCCAAGGTGGTATTTTTGGAAATATTTCCTGTACCACGTGCCACGCCAGAGAGGAGATTAGGGAAGTTAATAAGTGGTTCAAGAATTAGTGTAGGAAGGAGGGGTTTGGGTTCCTGGAGAACTGGGCCGACTTCTCAGTTGGCTACAGGTTCTACGCTAGGGACGGGCTGCACCTCAATGGGGAGGGTGCAGCTGTGCTGGGGAAAAAAATGGCTAGAAGGGTGGAGGAGTGTTTAAATTTGGAACTAGGGGAGGGTATTCATTTTATAAGAGGGGAAGACTGTGTAGATAGAGACCTGGGCACAAATAATGAAATTGGGGGTGGTAGTGGCATGGGGGGTGAGGTTAGAACAGTTAATAATTTAAGAAATAGAGGTACAGACATACATAAAGTGCATGTATACAAATGCCAGAAGCCTCGCCAACAAAATGGAGGACTTAGAATTAATTTTGTTGGAAGATAAGGTATATTGCACCCCCTCATAGGGTATAAGGCTGCCCCCTCATAGGGTATAATGCTTCTCCCCCCTCATAGGGTATAATGCACCCCCTCATAGGGTATAATGCTGCCCCCTCATAGGGTATAACACTAGATAGATAGATAGATAGATATGTGATAATTAGATGTATAGATAGATAATAGATAGATAGATCTATGGATAGACAGATAGATATAAAGATATAAAGATAATAGATAGTGAAAGATATAGGTAGCTATAGAGATAGATAGACCTAGATAGATATAGATAAATAGATAGATAGGGGATAAATAGATATATGGATAGATAGATAGAAAGATAGATAGATAGATAGATAGATATAAAGATAATAGATAGTGATAGCTATAGATAGGTATATAGATAGATAGATAGGGGATAAATAGATAGATCTATGGATAGATGATATATAGATGGATAGATATAAAGATAATAGATAGAGATAGATATAGATAGGTATAGAGATAGATGGATATAGACTATTTATATCTATCTATATCTACCTCTATATCTATCTATCTATCTATATCTATCTCTATATCTAAGATAGAGACAGATAGATATAGAGATAGAGATATAGATATACAGATAGAAATAGATAGATATAGAGATATATAGATATAGAGACAGATAGATATAGAGATAGATATAGATAGATATAGAGATATATAAAAAACAAACCACAATACTCACCTCTCCTCCTGCTCCCACGCTGATGACGGCTTCAGTGTCAGCAGCTGACCCGTCTGCCAGACACACAGCGGGTGCGCGATGAAGTGACGTCATCGCGCATCGGCTGTGAGTCAGGAGCAGAGGGGACTGATGGGAGAGAGATGCTCTCTCTTCCACTGCAATTGAGCGCGGCGCCGGCTGCCTAGGTTGGGGAGCGGGGCCCCGGGGTGAGTGAAGGCCGAGAGTGAATGAATATTCATTTCTCTTTAGTAGTGGGGACAGTGGCTCCTGCCTCCTGACACCCGCTGCTGCTCCGCTGGCAGGGCCCCCATAGCAGCTGTGTGGCACTGGCTGGGGGCCCCTGGAGCAGTGGGGGCCCTAGGCAACTGCTGTCCCTGTATACCAGTAGAGGTGCCAGGGCCCACCAGATGCCAGGGCCCACCGGAGAATCAGTCCGACGCTACCTGTCTGTATATATAATGTCAGTGTACAAGTAATAGAATGATCACTGGAGACATACACAGGAGTTCTGTATATAGTGTATAGTGTACAGGTAATACAGTGACTCACCAGTAACATTATACACAGGAGCTCTGCATATAGTCAGCGTACAGGTAATACAAGGATCACCAGTGACATTATACACAGGAGCTCTGTATATACTATATAATGTAAGTGTCCAGGTAAATCACTGACTTACCAGTGACCTCTGTATTTGTAGCGATTCATCTTCGCTTTTCTTCCTCTTCCAGCCAGGACACGTTTGCTGCAGAAAATAACACACTATACTTGATCACTTCTAGACCACATTCCCCACTTTCCCCCCCGACTTCTACACTTTATGTGTAAAGGTCAGCCAGGGCAGTAGTCGTGGCTGAGTATTTCGGGTTCGGGCATTGTATACCCTGACCTCCCTCTACAGGAAAACGGTACCTCTTCTCTTGCATGGTACGGTGAATACTCACCGTGCCGTCAGCGTCCCCTTTGCTACGCCGACTTGATGCTGATCCTTGATCCCAATGAATAGAGACACAGTCCAGGGCAACTCTTAACTGAGCAAATTTATTTTCTTCAGGACACAGCACATCCACATAGTTTCCAGCATTTTCATCACAGTAAAGACAGCACATTACTTCATCTTTCCCTTCACTGTTCCTTGCAGTGTTTCCGTTTGACGAAGCGTCTCAGATGGCTCCTCAGTGTCCTCCCTGTATAGCGTCACCACGGTGAAGCGCTCTCCAGCATGTTTCGCCCCGGACATCAGAGATTCAGCCCACGTAGCTTTCCACCACATTCTGGAGTGACCTGCCCGTACCCTTTTACGGTAACCTTCAATCTTCCTCTGTTTACTTACACTCTTTTCCACTTTATTGCTGATTCTGCAGTACCGTGTTCTTCTCTAGATGGCTGGGCATCAGCTTTAACATCACGGGGTAGTTAGGCAGCTCAGGCATATAGCCCACCCGAGCACAAAGGGGTCAGGCCTCTGACTGCCTGAAACTGGAAGACCATCCTGGCTTATTCTCCAGCTATCCCCTCCTACAGTTAACTCCTATATGTCCTACAGCTACATCTACTGTGCAATGAGCTCAGTGCCCCATCTAGTGACCATAGCCCAGACTGCACTGTCCCTACCAAGTACAAGGTGCAGAAACATAGCTTATGCTATATAAATAATACAGCAACATGAAATATACGATAATGCGCAACAATGGTATAACATATATATAAATATATATACAAGTACAACAGCAACATGGGGGTTTAAAGGGGTAAGACTCTCAACCCCTTACACATGTCTACATATTGATATTAGTCATGTATTATACTACAGCACAGGCACCATTTTGATGAATGCAAACCTTTTTTTTGTAACCCCACAAACACCCGGAGCACCAGAATCTCAATAACTGAAATTTACAAATACAGATTACACAACAACCACAAGATGCATTTCATCACCCAGGTCACCTCATTTTAATCAGTATAACAGCGTAGACCTGACACTGTCTGTACTTTACTGTTCACAATCCTGCTGACAGGATCCCTTTAAATCTAAATTTTAATAAGTTTGTTCTTTTCTGCGCTAAACGTCCCCCAAACCCTGAGGACGGCGAGTATACCTTGGTTGTGTTTTGCTGTATGTGTATACAAAAGTAAAAGAAGAGCACCTATCAGGGGCTCAGAAAAGCTGGGTGGCATGTGTGCTAGTGTGTGACCCAGCGCAGGTGTCTCACTGGCCTATCAAAACAGTGACCGATAGCAGCAAACAGTGTGATGTGGATGTGAGAACTGTCTGCGGGGTGCGCTTAGGTGAGTGGACAAAAGAATATGGGAGGTTCACCTTTATAGTAACATCCCAGGGCAGGTGTGTCGTGAGCAAGTGGTGTTCAAGAAATATTGGTGGCAGTGGTTGTGACTTATCCTGACACACAATGTACAGGGAAATGGGAAAATTGTGAAAAAAAACGCAATTCTGACCTTAATTATGTTTACGGCGTACATTATGTGGTAAAAATGACCATGTAATATGATTCTCCTCATCAGTATGATTACAGAGATACTAAACGTGCCCAGATTTTTAAATTATTTTAGTGGTAGAAAAAAAATCAAGACTTTGAAATAAAAAATATGTTGGAGTTTGTGTTGCCATTTTCCGAGACCCGTAGTTTTACTTTTTCGTTCAATAGAGCTATGAGAGGGATTATTTTTTCATAAGGCGAGACGTTATTATGGATATTACTTTGGGATACATATGACATTTTAGTTGCTTGTTACGTATTTTAAGTGGTATTGCAGCGACCAAAAAATACCGCAATGTTGGCGTTTTTAAATTTTTTGTGTTTACCAATTGGGTTAATTATTTTTATATTTTGATAGCTCGGACTTTGCTGGATGTGGCGATATCACTTGACATTTTTTTTTATGTTCATTTTCAATGGAGGAAAATTGAACTTTTATGAGTTTTTTTTCAGATTTGTTTAAATCTTTTTTTGTTGTTTTACTTTTCTTTTCACTTCATTTATCGCTCCCTAAGGCCCCTTTCACACTTCAGTTTTTTGCAATCAGTCACAATCCGTCAGGTTTTGACAAAAACGGATCCTCAGTTTTTTTTGGAGGATCCGTTTTTTCCCCATTGACTTGCATTAATGGCGGATTGTGACGGATGGCTGTCCGTTTCATCCGTTTTTTTTTTGAGGATCCGCCAAAAGTTGCTGTCCGTCACCATCCTCAAAGATTTCAAAACGGAGCTTGCAACAAAACTCTCTCTCTCTCTCTCTCCTTCCCGACCAGCGTTTCCTTTAAATTTCCTCATTTTCAGGATCCTGTGCCATCCGTTCACATCAGTTCAGAACGGATCCGCTTGTCTGCCTTTTTGGCGGATTTGAACTGATGCAAAAAACTGAAGTGTGAAAGAGGCCTAAGCTGTACTACATACAGGGGCTAATGGTGCAGCAGAAGTGTGAACTTTTTGATGCTTTTGTTTAATATTTTCCACTATAGTATATGGAGAGCATAAAAAACGCATGCAAAATTCCAATGAAGTCTCCAATTGTGGAACTGAAGCATTCCTCTACTAAAAAAAATGCATTCGAAAAAACTGCCACAAAAAAATACAATAAAAAGTTTTGATTGCTTTAGTGCGAATACCTATGGAAACAATGCAGCACTTCTGCACGTGTGAACATGGCCCAGGAGAGACTCTGGACAATTTGTATGTTCTACACCAGGTTCACACTTGGGGTTATTTATTTTTTTATCACTACTTAGAATTACAGACAAATTAAAAAAAGTGATCTGAGCCAATTATATGGAAAAAATACAATATTATTTAACATTTATTCTGAAGCTATATGAAATAATTCCGACTACAGCAATGGTCTGTGCCCATCACGGGTGATCCGTGTTACCGGGAAGAGAGGAGGAGACATTCCTACAAGGAGCTGACAATAGATACATCACATTATCTCACATATGAGGATACAGAATTATACAGGTTTGAAAATATCAAATAGAAAGATTTGCCTGTAAACAGGTAAAAAAGCAAAAACAGTAAATAAAGCAATGACTTGCGCTATTGTACCGGTAAGTTTTTATACATCTCATCCCAATCCAGCTAACCCCTATCCGTACAGTGGCAGCTGGTATTGGATGGTCTGCCATGGGTAACATAACTAGTTCTCCTATATTAGACCCATTGCCATGTTCGTCTTTATGACATCACAGAAGCGTTGTCCACGAGTCATGGAATGTTCCGCAAGAACGGTCAGTGCGAGGCAAGCAGAGATAGAGAGGAGAGCTGAACACTAACCCAGAGCGACTTGTAAATCACTTTTTACTTGTTTTGTTTATTTTTTTTACTTTTATTTCTTTTTTTTGGGAGTGTTTTCTACCATCCGCACACACTTTTGTGTGTGTGGAGGGGAAGGCAGCCTAATGGCTGCACCCGTAGCTGGAGGAAAGTTCCAACCACGGAGACGTCTCCCACATGCCAGGACATCCCTATACAGTCAGAGGCCTGAACACCACCAAAGGCCAACTGGCTTCACGGGGTATGTGATGGCAGTGCTTTATTATATCGTGTCAATTATTAAATGCCTGTTCAAAACACCAGAAAAGGCAAAGGACCGATATTCCAGACTGAAAAGTCCACCACCATATCCTACAATGCCCGAAATAGGCCGATTCGTACAACCTGCAGCAAACATCAGCGCAGAGCCAGAGGGTATGAAGGAACGCCTGATACTCACCAGAACAGTAGATGAGGAAGAGACAACAGCCACATTGCCCAGGAGCCCATCCCCATGCACCTGGATGGAGCTAACTCCCTCTCAAGCACGTATACTCCTCAGTATGCCTTACGACCATCAACCGCGTATTAAGGTGACTGCTAAACAAGGCTACAATCCTACACCACACCTGCCAGTCAGCTATACCACTGGAAAGATCATGCAAGTAATGCTGATGAGCCCACAGGATGTACAACGTGCCTACAAGAGAGATTTGGGTTTCCTTCCAAGTCCTAGGAAGATCATTCTCCCGAGAAGAGAATTCCGCGGCACTTTGATTTAGCCGGCGGAAAATGTAGTGGCGAGTTGCTTGCAGCAAGCACATACCATCTTCTGCACAGCTGCTTCTTAGACAGATTTTCCGGTTTTGACTATGGCTTGATCAATGGATCATGTTTCTATACTGCCGCCTGCCCTGACCTCTGCTTGTTTAAAGTTATGCATCTACACTGCCGCCTGCCCTGACCTTTGCTTGCTCAATGGATTATGTTTTTGAACTGCCGCCTGCCTGACCTCTGCTTGCTCAATGGATTGTTTCTGCACTGCCGCCTGCCTTCACCTCTGCTTGCTCAATGGATTATGTTTTTGAACTGCCGCCTACCCTGACCTCTGCTTGCTCAATGGATTATGTTTCTGCACTGCCGCCTGCCTTGACCTCTGCTTGCTCAGTGGATTATGTTTTTGAACTGCCGCCTGCCCTGACCTCTGCTTGCTCAATGGATTATGTTTTTGAACTGACGCCTGCCCTGACCTCTGCTTGCTCAATGGATTATGTTTCTGCACTGCCGCCTGCCTGACCTCTGCTTGCTCAATGGATTATGTTTTTGAACTGCCGCCTGCCCTGACCTCAGCTTGCTCAATGGATTATGTTTCTGCACTGCCGCCTGCCCTGACCTCAGCTTGCTCAATGGATTATGCTTCTGCACTGCCGCCTGCCCTGACCTCTGCTTGTTTCCGGTTATTAATCTGTGATACTAATAAAAATGTATATTATTCTGCACTATATGGACTGTGGGTCGTTTTTTTTCTTTGGTTTTATGGTTGTTTCCGGTTATGTTTTTGCACTGCTGCCTGCCCTGACCTCTGCTTGTTTCCGGTTATGTTTCTGCACTGCTGCCTGCCCTGACCTTTGCTTGTTTCTGACTACTCATTTGCCTGCTGATTTTGTACTTCTTCCTCAATGCCTGCACTTTTAAGACCCCAGTAGAGCTAATTTATATAAATCCTGCATCCTAACAATGAAGCCGGGTTATAGGGCTTCTGATCACAATGGTAGGATGATGCCTCAATGTGAAGAAGGGTAGCACCAGTTCTTCACCTAACAGTATGGAATGCTTATCTAAAAAAATGAAAAAGGAACAGTACAGTATAGACAAAGGTCCCATAAACTCAACAAGAACAAACCATTAAGAACTTTAAGCATAAACATGTGAGACAACAAACCAAGTGGCTCAGAATACCACATCCGACCCAACCAGCAGTTTTGTTGAAGGTATTTTCCTCTGATCTTTCGTTAAGAGGGTACAACATCTCAAATACATTAGACTGGTGTGGGTCTCCAACCATTTAGGAACCCTCAAATCAATAGTACAGGGGTCTTGAATCAGCCACAAAATTGCTTCAGGAAGAATTGGGTGGAGCACTGGTTTCATATGTACCCTGCCGCTCATGTCAAGGTCTATGAAAATAACCAAACACAAGGCTGAGTACTCAGATCTTATAGGAACCTCCCCAATAGTGAATGGCCATCTGTACATTCATAGTTCCCCAGGTCTGTAGACAGATGCGGGTTTCACGTCCGGGACCTCTGCCTATCAGACATTTATAGAATATTTTATGGATAACACATAAATGTATGGGAAAACTCCTCTTGTAAATAGTGCGCCTCAAGTTTCTTCTGCTGTTTGCAGTGGAATGTAGTCATCATAGCTAATATGAGGGAAGGATTCCTGAGAGGGGGTATACATCTACTATATCCATATTCTGTGGATATCTACCCTAATAAAGCTTATGGACGGTGAGTGCAGTGATGAGACCGACCCTTTATCAACATGTTCTGTCCCACAAACTAATGTAGTACACTGCACTGACCGCCGATAGACTTTATTCTCCAAAGACAATTTAAGTTTGTTATATGTATTAAAATACTTTTTTTCCCAGAATTATCTAAGAATTATCGACAAGGAAAATGGACTCAAGATAAAGCTTAGAAACATATATTTCTTTACAGCTCCTGATATAGGTATTGCGGTCTTTAAAAACAGTAGTCCCCAACTTCTGCCTCCTCAGCAAGTTATCCCCTAGCCATTGGTAGATCATAACTTGCTGATTACGGGTGTTTCACTGCCAGGACCCCCACCAATCCTAAGAACAGGGTGTCTGGAACAAGCGGCTGTTAAGAATGCGCAACAACACTTCTTTCATTATGGGACAATGATGGGGCTGATATGCTGATGATGGACTATGATGGGGCTGATGTGCTGATGATGGACTATGATGGGGCTGATGTGCTGATGATGGACTATGATGGGGTTGATGTGCTGATGATGGACTATGATGGGGCTGATGTGCTGATGATGAACTATGATTGGGATGATGAAGTCTGCAATAACAGAGCATAGCAGTACAACCCCTTAGCCTGGAGTGCCCTAACAAATAGCTGGGGAGGGTCCGAGCTCACAGTCAGACCTTAGAAGAAGAGTTAATAGTTTTGTTTCTTCTGTCTTAAAGGACAAAAAAGGCTTACAGTATATACTCGCGTATAAGTCGAGATTTTCAGCCCATTTTTTGGGGCTGAAAGTCCCCCTCTCGGCTTATACGCGAGTCATATACCGGGGGTCGGCCAGGGAGGGGGAGCGGGAGGGGGTGTCGGAGATCATACTCACCTCTCCTGGCATGTTTCTGCAGCCCCCCGTGCTTATTCCATCTTCTCGGCGCTGTTCTTCCTGCTTTCAGCGGTCACGTGGTACGCTCATTACCCTCATTAATATGCACATATGTAATGAGCGGCACCACGTGACCGCAGAAAGCAGGAAGAACAGCACTGAGAAGATGGAACAAGCACGGGGGGCTGCAGAGACATGCCAGGAGAGGTGAGTATAACGGGGGGAGCCATATTCACCTGTGCCCCATTCCACCGCTGCGCATCGCTCTGCTGTCTTGCTTCCTCTGGCAGTGACGTTAAGGTCAGAGGGTGCCATGACGTAGTTAGCAGGCGCCCTCTGCCTGAACAGTCACTGCAGAGCCAGCAACGCTGAGGAGCAGCAGCTGCAGCAGTGACAAGGTGAGTATATAGTTTTTTTTTTCATTTTTTTAATTGAGGCTGCGGCAGCAGCATTGTAAGGGGCCACTAATCACTGTGCAGCAATACAAGGGGCCACTCATCACTGTGCAGCATTATAAGGGGCCACTCATCACTGTGCAGCATTATAAGGGGCCACTCATCACTGTGCAGCATTATAAGGGGCCACTCATCACTGTGCAGCATTATAAGGGGCCACTCATCACCTTGCAGCATTATAAGGGGCCACTCATCACCGTGCAGCATAATAAGGGGCCACTAATCACCGTGCAGCATAATAAGGAGCCACTAATCACTGCAGCATTTCAAGGGGCCACTAATCACTGTGCAGCATTATAAGGGGCCACTCATCACTGTGCAGCATTACAAGGGGCCACTCATCACTGTGCAGCATTACAAGGGGCCACTAATAACTGTGCAGCATTACAAGGGGCCACTAATCACTGTGCAGCATTACAAGGGGCCACTAATCACTGTGCAGCATTACAAGGGGCCACTAATCACTGTGCAGCATTATATGGGGCCAGTAATCACTGTGCAGCATTATATAGGGCCAGTAATCACTGTGCAGCATTATATGGGGCCACTCATCACTGTGCTGCATTATAAGAGGCCACTCATCACTGTGCAGCATTATAAGGGGGCCTCTCATCACTGTGCAGCATTATACGGGGCCACTAATCACTGTGCAGCATTACAAAGGGCCACTAATCACCGTGCAGCATAAGGGGCCACTAATCACTGCATTTCAAGGGGCCACTAATCACTGTGCAGCATTATAAGTGGCCACTAATCACCGTGCAGCATTGTAAGGGGCCACTAATCAATGTGCAGCATTATAAGGGGCCACTAATCACTGTGCAGCATTATAAGGGGCCACTAATCACTGTGCAGCATTATAAGGGGCCACTAATCACTGTGCAGCATTATAAGGGGCCACTAATCATTGTGCAGCATTATAAGGGTCCACTCTCCATGCAGCATTATAAGGGGCCACCAATCACTGTGCAGCATTATATGGGGCATATGTTATTATGGACCATGTTATAGGGCTACCATTATTCACTGTGCAGCATTATTAGGCATATTTTTGTATGGAGCATCTTATGGAACCCATCATGAACTTTATGGAGCATTATATGGGGCCATCATGAACTTTATGGAGCATCTTATGGGGCCCATTTTATTTTTGAAATTTACCAGTAGCTTCGGCATTTTCCACCCTAGGTTTATAGGCGAGTCAATAAGTTTTCCCAGTTTTTTGTGACAAAATTAGGGTGGTCGGCTTATACATGGGTCGGCTTATACACGAGTATATACGGACTTCTAAAGAAAATTGCCCCCAAGTTATTTTGAGCGACCCCGCCTGCTGTACCATCCTTGTGATTTACGAGAACGTTTCTCACTTCCTGCTAGGACAGCGGAAACCCAAGGAGTAAAGAGAGAAGGTCCTTATGGCTGCATGGAGTAATGCTGGAAATCTCTAAGTCTGCGGGGACAACAGAGACTTTAGAAGAAGGCAAACCAAGGTTTAGTGCTAGCACTAGTGTGAGAGAAGGTTTATACTACAGGACAGAAGTGCTGTAACAGGAAAGAACCTAACAAATAAAAAAGATTGTAGACAAACCAGATTTTGCTATCTATTCATGTCATTGCCTTCCATATTACAGAGAAATTTCCCTAAATCCGGTATCTGATAATCCACAATGATGTATATTCAGGGTCGAACTGGGGTGTCTGGGGCCCACCAGGGGAATGGACTCTAGGGCCCCATCCTACAGCTATATGCTAATATCTGTCAGTCGTTATCCCCATTATAGTGGAGCATCGGCTGTAAAACACAGGCGGCTCCTGTACATCTACTGTGCATCCCCATAACTGGGATGTATAATTACGGTAGTTTACATTAATGTGGTTCTTTGGTTAAAACAATTTATCACCGATCCATGGGCTCTATAGGATAGCTGATCGCATACGTCCGACCATTAGAAACTGCACCGACCGGAAGAATGAGAAAGTTTTATCGTTGATAGGACACTTATCCCCATTTTAAAATGGAGCAGCAGGTTAGATATCTGACCGAAGCTTCATTCATTCTCTTTGGAGCTTCTATAAAAATACAAGTGCAGCCACTGAGGGAATGAATGGATCAGTGGTCAAGTCGGACATGCCACTCCAGTCTAATGGGGATAAAAAGTTCCACATTTTGCTGAATGGGTCCAAGTAGTTAGACCCCCCCAATCAATACGTTATCACTTGTCCTGTGAATAGGAGATTACGTTTTTCCACAGGAAACCCCTGTAAGTGCATCTCTGCCGCTGTTTACAAAGTATTTAATCTCTAATGGAAATAAAGAATATTCTCCTAATTAATATCAGAGAAGACTAATGACCGTCAAACACAACACAATCCACTGTACCAAGACCAATAATACCACATACAGGGGAGAAATACCACCACACCATGACCAGACCACATAGTACCCGCATCATATCACATAAAAGGCACAAATACAACCACACCATGACCAGACCACATATTACCACCACATAGTGACCGAATAATATGACATATTACCAGCATATAGGGACCAAATAATAATTCATACACGGAGAAATACTTCCACACTGTGAACAGTCCACAAATTACCACCACTTATTGATGGAATACTACAGTACTGATTATGAATACAAACCACAATAATAACAACACTGTTATTACCACCAGTGACATTATACACAGTACCTCTGTATATAGTGTCAGTGTACAGGTAATATAGTGATTACCAGTGACATTATACACAGGAGCTCAGTGATCACTGGCAACATTATTGTCAAGGTTTGCTCAGCTTGTGGGATTAGGTAGTTCAGAGGTTAATGTGGATGGCCTCACTCTGAGATTCTGGGAGGCTTTTTAAAGCCTCATTGTGGGCTCATTCCTCATCGTTTATACTCAGACCCTTGGCCGAGTGTGTGTGACCCTGGTGTGCTTTGTGACTGTAATACTTTATGCTTGTTTGGTTTTGATCTGGTTCTGTCCCTGTTACGAGTTCTGCCTGTCCCTCTTGTACTGCGTTGCTATCTCTGTGTATGACTCATTGCCTATGACCTGACTATTCTCTGATTGCCCCTCTTGTACTGTGCAGCTATCTCCATGTATGACTCATTGCTTACGTTCTGACTACTCTCTGCTCGCCCCTCTGGTATCGCGCCGCCCTCTCCATGTATGACCGCCCGTTTGTCTGACCTGAGTTCCCCTCGCCTCTACTCCAGGATTCCTGTAGTAGAGTCCTACAATCATCTTCAGAAGTGGGACACTAAGCCCCGCCCCCTGTGGTCACATGATCGTAGGTCCTTGTACTTCTTACTACCTTCAGCATCGCAGGTCCCGTCTGCCTCAACTTTCCCTGCAGTATCGGACCCCGGGCCCTCCCGCAGTAGGGGTGAGTCACACTGCTCAGCCATGGCAGTTCGCCGACGCTGACAGGATCCTGATATTTATACACAGAAGATCTGCATACAGTGTCAGTGTAATACAGTGACCACCAGTGAAATTATACACAGGAGCTTTTGGAAGTGCATTGAGCAGCAGGGTGGTTTGCTGGTGAAGGGAAAAAAAATCTCTTTAAATCTTCTGCCTGAGCGAGTGTAAGCGAGCTGAGTGTGACCTGAGCGTCAGTGCGAACGGTGGTAAGTGTGTGACTTGTGATTCAGTGACTTTGGATTCAGGGAGTTTGCAAAGGAGGTATTACTGAATTGCTGTTATATTTTATTAATACTTTTTATTTATTTTTACTTAGCTTTTCTGTCTGGTGCAATCCCCATTAGGAATGTGCTCCACTATTGCCAATGCCATCCAGTGTACGTCTTGCCGCATGTACGCAATCCTTGACCAGCCAGTCGAGGGTGCATACTGCTGTGCGAGATGTGAGCACATTGTGCATTTGGAAGCCCAGATACTGGATTTAAATGTGCAGCTGGCAACACTGAGATCAATAGACAATATGGAAAGGAGACTTCTACTCACTGAGCAGACGCTCAATGAGATAGATGAGGGGGGGATGCTAGGTTGGAGCTGCAGGACAGTGAAGCAGTAAGATGGGTGACAGTTAGAAGGTGGGGTAGACAGAAGAGTGCCAGGGAGGCTAGTCCTGATCTGGCACAACCCAATAAGTTTGCCAAGTTGGCAGATGAGGGGAGTGTCAGTGCAGGGGTAGCACTGCTGCAGCAAGGCATGTCCTCTGAAAGCCAGAGGAGTATATGCTCCAGTAAGGGGAGAAATAGGAGAGCAGGGCAGGCCAGACAGGTGCTGGTAGTGGGGGACTCAATTATTAGGGGAACAGATAGGGCAATCTGTCACAAAGAAAGGGATCGTCGAACGGTGTGCTGCCTATCTGGCGCGCAAGTCTGACACATCGCTGACCGGGTTGACAGATTACTGGGAGGGGCTGGTGAGGATCCAGCGGTCATGGTGCACATTGGTACAAATGACACAGAGGTAGGTGGAAGGTCCTTAAAGATGATTTCAGGGAATTAGGCTGCAATCTTAAGGCAAGGACTTCCAAGGTGGTATTTTTGGAAATATTTCCTGTACCACGTGCCACGCCAGAGAGGAGATTAGGGAAGTTAATAAGTGGTTCAAGAATTAGTGTAGGAAGGAGGGGTTTGGGTTCCTGGAGAACTGGGCCGACTTCTCAGTTGGCTACAGGTTCTACGCTAGGGACGGGCTGCACCTCAATGGGGAGGGTGCAGCTGTGCTGGGGAAAAAAATGGCTAGAAGGGTGGAGGAGTGTTTAAACTTGGAACTAGGGGAGGGTATTCATTTTATAAGAGGGGAAGACTGTGTAGATAGAGACCTGGGCACAAATAATGAAATTGGAGGTGGTAGTGGCATGGGGGGTGAGGTTAGAACAGTTAATAATTTAAGAAATAGAGGTACAGACATACATAAAGTGCATGTATACAAATGCCAGAAGCCTCGCCAACAAAATGGAGGACTTAGAATTAATTTTGTTGGAAGATAAGGTATATTGCACCCCCTCATAGGGTATAAGGCTGCCCCCTCATAGGGTATAATGCTTCTCCCCCCTCATAGGGTATAATGCACCCCCTCATAGGGTATAATGCTGCCCCCTCATAGGGTATAACACTAGATAGATAGATAGATATGTGATAATTAGATGTATAGATAGATAATAGATAGATAGATCTATGGATAGACAGATAGAAATAAAGATATAAAGATAATAGATAGTGAAAGATATAGGTAGCTATAGAGATAGATAGATAGACCTAGATAGATATAGATAGATAAATAGATAGATAGGGGATAAATAGATATATGGATAGATAGATAGATAGATATAAAGATAATAGATAGTGATAGCTATAGATAGGTATATAGATAGATAGATAGGGGATAAATAGATAGATCTATGGATACATGATATATAGATGGATAGATATAAAGATAATAGATAGAGATAGATATAGATAGGTATAGAGATAGATGGATATAGACTATTTATATCTATCTATATCTACCTCTATATCTATCTATCTATCTATCTATATCTATCTCTATATCTAAGATAGAGACAGATAGATATAGAGATAGAGATATAGATATACAGATAGAAATAGATAGATATAGAGATATATAGATATAGAGACAGATAGATATAGAGATAGATATAGATAGATATAGAGATATATAAAAAACAAACCACAATACTC
This sequence comes from Dendrobates tinctorius, assembly GCF_039654945.1. Classification (NCBI taxonomy): domain Eukaryota; kingdom Metazoa; phylum Chordata; class Amphibia; order Anura; family Dendrobatidae; genus Dendrobates; species Dendrobates tinctorius. The sequence continues at coordinate 145,162 of NW_027362324.1, read as the reverse complement.
ACCTCTCCTCCTGCTCCCACGCTGATGACGGCTTCAGTGTCAGCAGCTAACCCGTCTGCCAGACACACAGCGGGTGCGCGATGAAGTGACGTCATCGCGCATCGGCTGTGAGTCAGGAGCAGAGGGGACTGATGGGAGAGAGATGCTCTCTATTCCACTGAAATTGAGCGCAGCGCCGGCTGCCTAGGTTGGGGAGCGGGGCCCCGGGGTGAGTGGAGGCCGAGAGTGAATGAATATTCATTTCTCTTTAGTAGTGGGGACAGTGGCTCCTGCCTCCTGACACCCGCTGCTGCTCCGCTGGCAGGGCCCCCATAGCAGCTGTGTGGCACTGGCTGGGGGCCCCTGGAGCAGTGGGGGCCCTAGGCAACTGCTGTCCCTGTATACCAGTAGAGGTGCCAGGGCCCACCAGATGCCAGGGCCCACCGGAGAATCAGTCCGACGCTACCTGTCTGTATATATAATGTCAGTGTACAAGTAATAGAATGATCACTGGAGACATACACAGGAGTTCTGTATATAGTGTATAGTGTACAGGTAATACAGTGACTCACCAGTAACATTATACACAGGAGCTCTGCATATAGTCAGCGTACAGGTAATACAAGGATCACCAGTGACATTATACACAGGAGCTCTGTATATACTATATAATGTAAGTGTCCAGGTAAATCACTGACTTACCAGTGACCTCTGTATTTGTAGCGATTCATCTTCGCTTTTCTTCCTCTTCCAGCCAGGACACGTTTGCTGCAGAAAATAACACACTATACTTGATCACTTCTAGACCACATTCCCCACTTTCCCCCCCGACTTCTACACTTTATGTGTAAAGGTCAGCCAGGGCAGTAGTCGTGGCTGAGTATTTCGGGTTCGGGCATTGTATACCCTGACCTCCCTCTACAGGAAAACGGTACCTCTTCTCTTGCATGGTACGGTGAATACTCACCGTGCCGTCAGCGTCCCCTTTGCTACGCCGACTTGATGCTGATCCTTGATCCCAATGAATAGAGACACAGTCCAGGGCAACTCTTAACTGAGCAAATTTATTTTCTTCAGGACACAGCACATCCACATAGTTTCCAGCATTTTCATCACAGTAAAGACAGCACATTACTTCATCTTTCCCTTCACTGTTCCTTGCAGTGTTTCCGTTTGACGAAGCGTCTCAGATGGCTCCTCAGTGTCCTCCCTGTATAGCGTCACCATGGTGAAGCGCTCTCCAGCATGTTTCGCCCCGGACATCAGAGATTCAGCCCACGTAGCTTTCCACCACATTCTGGAGTGACCTGCCCGTACCCTTTTACGGTAACCTTCAATCTTCCTCTGTTTACTTACACTCTTTTCCACTTTATTGCTGATTCTGCAGTACCGTGTTCTTCTCTAGATGGCTGGGCATCAGCTTTAACATCACGGGGTAGTTAGGCAGCTCAGGCATATAGCCCACCCGAGCACAAAGGGGTCAGGCCTCTGACTGCCTGAAACTGGAAGACCATCCTGGCTTATTCTCCAGCTATCCCCTCCTACAGTTAACTCCTATATGTCCTACAGCTACATCTACTGTGCAATGAGCTCAGTGCCCCATCTAGTGACCATAGCCCAGACTGCACTGTCCCTACCAAGTACAAGGTGCAGAAACATAGCTTATGCTATATAAATAATACAGCAACATGAAATATACGATAATGCGCAACAATGGTATAACATATATATAAATATATATACAAGTACAACAGCAACATGGGGGTTTAAAGGGGTAAGACTCTCAACCCCTTACACATGTCTACATATTGATATTAGTCATGTATTATACTACAGCACAGGCACCATTTTGATGAATGCAAACCTTTTTTTTGTAACCCCACAAACACCCGGAGCACCAGAATCTCAATAACTGAAATTTACAAATACAGATTACACAACAACCACAAGATGCATTTCATCACCCAGGTCACCTCATTTTAATCAGTATAACAGCGTAGACCTGACACTGTCTGTACTTTACTGTTCACAATCCTGCTGACAGGATCCCTTTAAATCTAAATTTTAATAAGTTTGTTCTTTTCTGCGCTAAACGTCCCCCAAACCCTGAGGACGGCGAGTATACCTTGGTTGTGTTTTGCTGTATGTGTATACAAAAGTAAAAGAAGAGCACCTATCAGGGGCTCAGAAAAGCTGGGTGGCATGTGTGCTAGTGTGTGACCCAGCGCAGGTGTCTCACTGGCCTATCAAAACAGTGACCGATAGCAGCAAACAGTGTGATGTGGATATGAGAACTGTCTGCGGGGTGCGCTTAGGTGAGTGGACAAAAGAATATGGGAGGTTCACCTTTATAGTAACATCCCAGGGCAGGTGTGTCGTGAGCAAGTGGTGTTCAAGAAATATTGGTGGCAGTGGTTGTGACTTATCCTGACACACAATGTACAGGGAAATGGGAAAATTGTGAAAAAAAACGCAATTCTGACCTTAATTATGTTTACGGCGTACATTATGTGGTAAAAATGACCATGTAATATGATTCTCCTCATCAGTATGATTACAGAGATACTAAACGTGCCCAGATTTTTAAATTATTTTAGTGGTAGAAAAAAATCAAGACTTTGAAATAAAAAATATGTTGGAGTTTGTGTTGCCATTTTCCGAGACCCGTAGTTTTACTTTTTCGTTCAATAGAGCTATGAGAGGGATTATTTTTTCATAAGGCGAGACGTTATTATGGATATTACTTTGGGATACATATGACATTTTAGTTGCTTGTTACGTATTTTAAGTGGTATTGCAGCGACCAAAAAATACCGCAATGTTGGCGTTTTTAAATTTTTTGTGTTTACCAATTGGGTTAATTATTTTTATATTTTGATAGCTCGGACTTTGCTGGATGTGGCGATATCACTTGACATTTTTTTTTATGTTCATTTTCAATGGAGGAAAATTGAACTTTTATGAGTTTTTTTTTCAGATTTGTTTAAATCTTTTTTTGTTGTTTTACTTTTCTTTTCACTTCATTTATCGCTCCCTAAGGCCCCTTTCACACTTCAGTTTTTTGCAATCAGTCACAATCCGTCAGGTTTTGACAAAAACGGATCCTCAGTTTTTTTTTGAGGATCCGTTTTTTCCCCATTGACTTGCATTAATGGCGGATTGTGACGGATGGCTGTCCGTTTCATCAGTTTTTTTTTTGAGGATCCGCCAAAAGTTGCTGTCCGTCACCATCCTCAAAGATTTCAAAACGGAGCTTGCAACAAAACTCTCTCTCTCTCTCTCTCCTTCCCGACCAGCGTTTCCTTTAAATTTCCTCATTTTCAGGATCCTGTGCCATCCGTTCACATCAGTTCAGAACGGATCCGCTTGTCTGCCTTTTTGGCGGATTTGAACTGATGCAAAAAACTGAAGTGTGAAAGAGGCCTAAGCTGTACTACATACAGGGGCTAATGGTGCAGCAGAAGTGTGAACTTTTTGATGCTTTTGTTTAATATTTTCCACTATAGTATATGGAGAGCATAAAAAACGCATGCAAAATTCCAATGAAGTCTCCAATTGTGGAACTGAAGCATTCCTCTACTAAAAAAAATGCATTCGAAAAAACTGCCACAAAAAAATACAATAAAAAGTTTTGATTGCTTTAGTGCGAATACCTATGGAAACAATGCAGCACTTCTGCACGTGTGAACATGGCCCAGGAGAGACTCTGGACAATTTGTATGTTCTACACCAGGTTCACACTTGGGGTTATTTATTTTTTTATCACTACTTAGAATTACAGACAAATTAAAAAAAGTGATCTGAGCCAATTATATGGAAAAAATACAATATTATTTAACATTTATTCTGAAGCTATATGAAATAATTCCGACTACAGCAATGGTCTGTGCCCATCACGGGTGATCCGTGTTACCGGGAAGAGAGGAGGAGACATTCCTACAAGGAGCTGACAATAGATACATCACATTATCTCACATATGAGGATACAGAATTATACAGGTTTGAAAATATCAAATAGAAAGATTTGCCTGTAAACAGGTAAAAAAGCAAAAACAGTAAATAAAGCAATGACTTGCGCTATTGTACCGGTAAGTTTTTATACATCTCATCCCAATCCAGCTAACCCCTATCCGTACAGTGGCAGCTGGTATTGGATGGTCTGCCATGGGTAACATAACTAGTTCTCCTATATTAGACCCATTGCCATGTTCGTCTTTATGACATCACAGAAGCGTTGTCCACGAGTCATGGAATGTTCCGCAAGAACGGTCAGTGCGAGGCAAGCAGAGATAGAGAGGAGAGCTGAACACTAACCCAGAGCGACTTGTAAATCACTTTTTACTTGTTTTGTTTATTTTTTTTACTTTTATTTCTTTTTTTTGGGAGTGTTTTCTACCATCCGCACACACTTTTGTGTGTGTGGAGGGGAAGGCAGCCTAATGGCTGCACCCGTAGCTGGAGGAAAGTTCCAACCACGGAGACGTCTCCCACATGCCAGGACATCCCTATACAGTCAGAGGCCTGAACACCACCAAAGGCCAACTGGCTTCACGGGGTATGTGATGGCAGTGCTTTATTATATCGTGTCAATTATTAAATGCCTGTTCAAAACACCAGAAAAGGCAAAGGACCGATATTCCAGACTGAAAAGTCCACCACCATATCCTACAATGCCCGAAATAGGCCGATTCGTACAACCTGCAGCAAACATCAGCGCAGAGCCAGAGGGTATGAAGGAACGCCTGATACTCACCAGAACAGTAGATGAGGAAGAGACAACAGCCACATTGCCCAGGAGCCCATCCCCATGCACCTGGATGGAGCTAACTCCCTCTCAAGCACGTATACTCCTCAGTATGCCTTACGACCATCAACCGCGTATTAAGGTGACTGCTAAACAAGGCTACAATCCTACACCACACCTGCCAGTCAGCTATACCACTGGAAAGATCATGCAAGTAATGCTGATGAGCCCACAGGATGTACAACGTGCCTACAAGAGAGATTTGGGTTTCCTTCCAAGTCCTAGGAAGATCATTCTCCCGAGAAGAGAATTCCGCGGCACTTTGATTTAGCCGGCGGAAAATGTAGTGGCGAGTTGCTTGCAGCAAGCACATACCATCTTCTGCACAGCTGCTTCTTAGACAGATTTTCCGGTTTTGACTATGGCTTGATCAATGGATCATGTTTCTATACTGCCGCCTGCCCTGACCTCTGCTTGTTTAAAGTTATGCATCTACACTGCCGCCTGCCCTGACCTTTGCTTGCTCAATGGATTATGTTTTTGAACTGCCGCCTGCCTGACCTCTGCTTGCTCAATGGATTGTTTCTGCACTGCCGCCTGCCTTCACCTCTGCTTGCTCAATGGATTATGTTTTTGAACTGCCGCCTACCCTGACCTCTGCTTGCTCAATGGATTATGTTTCTGCACTGCTGCCTGCCTTGACCTCTGCTTGCTCAGTGGATTATGTTTTTGAACTGCCGCCTGCCCTGACCTCTGCTTGCTCAATGGATTATGTTTTTGAACTGACGCCTGCCCTGACCTCTGCTTGCTCAATGGATTATGTTTCTGCACTGCCGCCTGCCTGACCTCTGCTTGCTCAATGGATTATGTTTTTGAACTGCCGCCTGCCCTGACCTCAGCTTGCTCAATGGATTATGTTTCTGCACTGCCGCCTGCCCTGACCTCAGCTTGCTCAATGGATTATGCTTCTGCACTGCCGCCTGCCCTGACCTCTGCTTGTTTCCGGTTATTAATCTGTGATACTAATAAAAATGTATATTATTCTGCACTATATGGACTGTGGGTCGTTTTTTTTCTTTGGTTTTATGGTTGTTTCCGGTTATGTTTTTGCACTGCTGCCTGCCCTGACCTCTGCTTGTTTCCGGTTATGTTTCTGCACTGCTGCCTGCCCTGACCTTTGCTTGTTTCTGACTACTCATTTGCCTGCTGATTTTGTACTTCTTCCTCAATGCCTGCACTTTTAAGACCCCAGTAGAGCTAATTTATATAAATCCTGCATCCTAACAATGAAGCCGGGTTATAGGGCTTCTGATCACAATGGTAGGATGATGCCTCAATGTGAAGAAGGGTAGCACCAGTTCTTCACCTAACAGTATGGAATGCTTATCTAAAAAAATGAAAAAGGAACAGTACAGTATAGACAAAGGTCCCATAAACTCAACAAGAACAAACCATTAAGAACTTTAAGCATAAACATGTGAGACAACAAACCAAGTGGCTCAGAATACCACATCCGACCCAACCAGCAGTTTTTTTGAAGGTATTTTCCTCTGATCTTTCGTTAAGAGGGTACAACATCTCAAATACATTAGACTGGTGTGGGTCTCCAACCATTTAGGAACCCTCAAATCAATAGTACAGGGGTCTTGAATCAGCCACAAAATTGCTTCAGGAAGAATTGGGTGGAGCACTGGTTTCATATGTACCCTGCCGCTCATGTCAAGGTCTATGAAAATAACCAAACACAAGGCTGAGTACTCAGATCTTATAGGAACCTCCCCAATAGTGAATGGCCATCTGTACATTCATAGTTCCCCAGGTCTGTAGACAGATGCGGGTTTCACGTCCGGGACCTCTGCCTATCAGACATTTATAGAATATTTTATGGATAACACATAAATGTATGGGAAAACTCCTCTTGTAAATAGTGCGCCTCAAGTTTCTTCTGCTGTTTGCAGTGGAATGTAGTCATCATAGCTAATATGAGGGAAGGATTCCTGAGAGGGGGTATACATCTACTATATCCATATTCTGTGGATATCTACCCTAATAAAGCTTATGGACGGTGAGTGCAGTGATGAGACCGACCCTTTATCAACATGTTCTGTCCCACAAACTAATGTAGTACACTGCACTGACCGCCGATAGACTTTATTCTCCAAAGACAATTTAAGTTTGTTATATGTATTAAAATACTTTTTTTCCCAGAATTATCTAAGAATTATCGACAAGGAAAATGGACTCAAGATAAAGCTTAGAAACATATATTTCTTTACAGCTCCTGATATAGGTATTGCGGTCTTTAAAAACAGTAGTCCCCAACTTCTGCCTCCTCAGCAAGTTATCCCCTAGCCATTGGTAGATCATAACTTGCTGATTACGGGTGTTTCACTGCCAGGACCCCCACCAATCCTAAGAACAGGGTGTCTGGAACAAGCGGCTGTTAAGAATGCGCAACAACACTTCTTTCATTATGGGACAATGATGGGGCTGATATGCTGATGATGGACTATGATGGGGCTGATGTGCTGATGATGGACTATGATGGGGCTGATGTGCTGATGATGGACTATGATGGGGTTGATGTGCTGATGATGGACTATGATGGGGCTGATGTGCTGATGATGAACTATGATTGGGATGATGAAGTCTGCAATAACAGAGCATAGCAGTACAACCCCTTAGCCTGGAGTGCCCTAACAAATAGCTGGGGAGGGTCCGAGCTCACAGTCAGACCTTAGAAGAAGAGTTAATAGTTTTGTTTCTTCTGTCTTAAAGGACAAAAAAGGCTTACAGTATATACTCGCGTATAAGTCGAGATTTTCAGCCCATTTTTTGGGGCTGAAAGTCCCCCTCTCGGCTTATACGCGAGTCATATACCGGGGGTCGGCCAGGGAGGGGGAGCGGGAGGGGGTGTCGGAGATCATACTCACCTCTCCTGGCATGTTTCTGCAGCCCCCCGTGCTTATTCCATCTTCTCGGCGCTGTTCTTCCTGCTTTCAGCGGTCACGTGGTACGCTCATTACCCTCATTAATATGCACATATGTAATGAGCGGCACCACGTGACCGCAGAAAGCAGGAAGAACAGCACTGAGAAGATGGAACAAGCACGGGGGGCTGCAGAGACATGCCAGGAGAGGTGAGTATAACGGGGGGAGCCATATTCACCTGTGCCCCATTCCACCGCTGCGCATCGCTCTGCTGTCTTGCTTCCTCTGGCAGTGACGTTAAGGTCAGAGGGTGCCATGACGTAGTTAGCAGGCGCCCTCTGCCTGAACAGTCACTGCAGAGCCAGCAACGCTGAGGAGCAGCAGCTGCAGCAGTGACAAGGTGAGTATATAGTTTTTTTTTTCATTTTTTTAATTGAGGCTGCGGCAGCAGCATTGTAAGGGGCCACTAATCACTGTGCAGCAATACAAGGGGCCACTCATCACTGTGCAGCATTATAAGGGGCCACTCATCACTGTGCAGCATTATAAGGGGCCACTCATCACTGTGCAGCATTATAAGGGGCCACTCATCACTGTGCAGCATTATAAGGGGCCACTCATCACCTTGCAGCATTATAAGGGGCCACTCATCACCGTGCAGCATAATAAGGGGCCACTAATCACCGTGCAGCATAATAAGGAGCCACTAATCACTGCAGCATTTCAAGGGGCCACTAATCACTGTGCAGCATTATAAGGGGCCACTCATCACTGTGCAGCATTACAAGGGGCCACTCATCACTGTGCAGCATTACAAGGGGCCACTAATAACTGTGCAGCATTACAAGGGGCCACTAATCACTGTGCAGCATTACAAGGGGCCACTAATCACTGTGCAGCATTACAAGGGGCCACTAATCACTGTGCAGCATTATATGGGGCCAGTAATCACTGTGCAGCATTATATAGGGCCAGTAATCACTGTGCAGCATTATATGGGGCCACTCATCACTGTGCTGCACTATAAGAGGCCACTCATCACTGTGCAGCATTATAAGGGGGCCTCTCATCACTGTGCAGCATTATACGGGGCCACTAATCACTGTGCAGCATTACAAAGGGCCACTAATCACCGTGCAGCATAAGGGGCCACTAATCACTGCATTTCAAGGGGCCACTAATCACTGTGCAGCATTATAAGTGGCCACTAATCACCGTGCAGCATTGTAAGGGGCCACTAATCAATGTGCAGCATTATAAGGGGCCACTAATCACTGTGCAGCATTATAAGGGGCCACTAATCACTGTGCAGCATTATAAGGGGCCACTAATCACTGTGCAGCATTATAAGGGGCCACTAATCATTGTGCAGCATTATAAGGGTCCACTCTCCATGCAGCATTATAAGGGGCCACCAATCACTGTGCAGCATTATATGGGGCATATGTTATTATGGACCATGTTATAGGGCTACCATTATTCACTGTGCAGCATTATTAGGCATATTTTTGTATGGAGCATCTTATGGAACCCATCATGAACTTTATGGAGCATTATATGGGGCCATCATGAACTTTATGGAGCATCTTATGGGGCCCATTTTATTTTTGAAATTTACCAGTAGCTTCGGCATTTTCCACCCTAGGTTTATAGGCGAGTCAATAAGTTTTCCCAGTTTTTTGTGACAAAATTAGGGTGGTCGGCTTATACATGGGTCGGCTTATACACGAGTATATACGGACTTCTAAAGAAAATTGCCCCCAAGTTATTTTGAGCGACCCCGCCTGCTGTACCATCCTTGTGATTTACGAGAACGTTTCTCACTTCCTGCTAGGACAGCGGAAACCCAAGGAGTAAAGAGAGAAGGTCCTTATGGCTGCATGGAGTAATGCTGGAAATCTCTAAGTCTGCGGGGACAACAGAGACTTTAGAAGAAGGCAAACCAAGGTTTAGTGCTAGCACTAGTGTGAGAGAAGGTTTATACTACAGGAGAGAAGTGCTGTAACAGGAAAGAACCTAACAAATAAAAAAGATTGTAGACAAACCAGATTTTGCTATCTATTCATGTCATTGCCTTCCATATTACAGAGAAATTTCCCTAAATCCGGTATCTGATAATCCACAATGATGTATATTCAGGGTCGAACTGGGGTGTCTGGGGCCCACCAGGGGAATGGACTCTAGGGCCCCATCCTACAGCTATATGCTAATATCTGTCAGTCGTTATCCCCATTATAGTGGAGCATCGGCTGTAAAACACAGGCGGCTCCTGTACATCTACTGTGCATCCCCATAACTGGGATGTATAATTACGGTAGTTTACATTAATGTGGTTCTTTGGTTAAAACAATTTATCACCGATCCATGGGCTCTATAGGATAGCTGATCGCATACGTCCGACCATTAGAAACTGCACCGACCGGAAGAATGAGAAAGTTTTATCGTTGATAGGACACTTATCCCCATTTTAAAATGGAGCAGCAGGTTAGATATCTGACCGAAGCTTCATTCATTCTCTTTGGAGCTTCTATAAAAATACAAGTGCAGCCACTGAGGGAATGAATGGATCAGTGGTCAAGTCGGACATGCCACTCCAGTCTAATGGGGATAAAAAGTTCCACATTTTGCTGAATGGGTCCAAGTAGTTAGACCCCCCCAATCAATACGTTATCACTTGTCCTGTGAATAGGAGATTACGTTTTTCCACAGGAAACCCCTGTAAGTGCATCTCTGCCGCTGTTTACAAAGTATTTAATCTCTAATGGAAATAAAGAATATTCTCCTAATTAATATCAGAGAAGACTAATGACCGTCAAACACAACACAATCCACTGTACCAAGACCAATAATACCACATACAGGGGAGAAATACCACCACACCATGACCAGACCACATAGTACCCGCATCATATCACATAAAAGGCACAAATACAACCACACCATGACCAGACCACATATTACCACCACATAGTGACCGAATAATATGACATATTACCAGCATATAGGGACCAAATAATAATTCATACACGGAGAAATACTTCCACACTGTGAACAGTCCACAAATTGCCACCACTTATTGATGGAATACTACAGTACTGATTATGAATACAAACCACAATAATAACAACACTGTTATTACCACCAGTGACATTATACACAGTACCTCTGTATATAGTGTCAGTGTACAGGTAATATAGTGATTACCAGTGACATTATACACAGGAGCTCAGTGATCACTGGCAACATTATTGTCAAGGTTTGCTCAGCTTGTGGGATTAGGTAGTTCAGAGGTTAATGTGGATGGCCTCACTCTGAGATTCTGGGAGGCTTTTTAAAGCCTCATTGTGGGCTCATTCCTCATCGTTTATACTCAGACCCTTGGCCGAGTGTGTGTGACCCTGGTGTGCTTTGTGACTGTAATACTTTATGCTTGTTTGGTTTTGATCTGGTTCTGTCCCTGTTACGAGTTCTGCCTGTCCCTCTTGTACTGCGTTGCTATCTCTGTGTATGACTCATTGCCTATGACCTGACTATTCTCTGATTGCCCCTCTTGTACTGTGCAGCTATCTCCATGTATGACTCATTGCTTACGTTCTGACTACTCTCTGCTCGCCCCTCTGGTATCGCGCCGCCCTCTCCATGTATGACCGCCCGTTTGTCTGACCTGAGTTCCCCTCGCCTCTACTCCAGGATTCCTGTAGTAGAGTCCTACAATCATCTTCAGAAGTGGGACACTAAGCCCCGCCCCCTGTGGTCACATGATCGTAGGTCCTTGTACTTCTTACTACCTTCAGCATCGCAGGTCCCGTCTGCCTCAACTTTCCCTGCAGTATCGGACCCCGGGCCCTCCCGCAGTAGGGGTGAGTCACGCTGCTCAGCCATGGCAGTTCGCCGACGCTGACAGGATCCTGATATTTATACACAGAAGATCTGCATACAGTGTCAGTGTAATACAGTGACCACCAGTGAAATTATACACAGGAGCTTTTGGAAGTGCATTGAGCAGCAGGGTGGTTTGCTGGTGAAGGGAAAAAAAATCTCTTTAAATCTTCTGCCTGAGCGAGTGTAAGCGAGCTGAGTGTGACCTGAGCGTCAGTGCGAACGGTGGTAAGTGTGTGACTTGTGATTCAGTGACTTTGGATTCAGGGAGTTTGCAAAGGAGGTATTACTGAATTGCTGTTATATTTTATTAATACTTTTTATTTATTTTTACTTAGCTTTTCTGTCTGGTGCAATCCCCATTAGGAATGTGCTCCACTATTGCCAATGCCATCCAGTGTACGTCTTGCCGCATGTACGCAATCCTTGACCAGCCAGTCGAGGGTGCATACTGCTGTGCGAGATGTGAGCACATTGTGCATTTGGAAGCCCAGATACTGGATTTAAATGTGCAGCTGGCAACACTGAGATCAATAGACAATATGGAAAGGAGACTTCTACTCACTGAGCAGACTCTCAATGAGATAGATGAGGGGGGGATGCTAGGTTGGAGCTGCAGGACAGTGAAGCAGTAAGATGGGTGACAGTTAGAAGGTGGGGTAGACAGAAGAGTGCCAGGGAGGCTAGTCCTGATCTGGCACAACCCAATAAGTTTGCCAAGTTGGCAGATGAGGGGAGTGTCAGTGCAGGGGTAGCACTGCTGCAGCAAGGCATGTCCTCTGAAAGCCAGAGGAGTATATGCTCCAGTAAGGGGAGAAATAGGAGAGCAGGGCAGGCCAGACAGGTGCTGGTAGTGGGGGACTCAATTATTAGGGGAACAGATAGGGCAATCTGTCACAAAGAAAGGGATCGTCGAACGGTGTGCTGCCTATCTGGCGCGCAAGTCTGACACATCGCTGACCGGGTTGACAGATTACTGGGAGGGGCTGGTGAGGATCCAGCGGTCATGGTGCACATTGGTACAAATGACACAGAGGTAGGTGGAAGGTCCTTAAAGATGATTTCAGGGAATTAGGCTGCAATCTTAAGGCAAGGACTTCCAAGGTGGTATTTTTGGAAATATTTCCTGTACCACGTGCCACGCCAGAGAGGAGATTAGGGAAGTTAATAAGTGGTTCAAGAATTAGTGTAGGAAGGAGGGGTTTGGGTTCCTGGAGAACTGGGCCGACTTCTCAGTTGGCTACAGGTTCTACGCTAGGGACGGGCTGCACCTCAATGGGGAGGGTGCAGCTGTGCTGGGGAAAAAAATGGCTAGAAGGGTGGAGGAGTGTTTAAACTTGGAACTAGGGGAGGGTATTCATTTTATAAGAGGGGAAGACTGTGTAGATAGAGACCTGGGCACAAATAATGAAATTGGAGGTGGTAGTGGCATGGGGGGTGAGGTTAGAACAGTTAATAATTTAAGAAATAGAGGTACAGACATACATAAAGTGCATGTATACAAATGCCAGAAGCCTCGCCAACAAAATGGAGGACTTAGAATTAATTTTGTTGGAAGATAAGGTATATTGCACCCCCTCATAGGGTATAAGGCTGCCCCCTCATAGGGTATAATGCTTCTCCCCCCTCATAGGGTATAATGCACCCCCTCATAGGGTATAATGCTGCCCCCTCATAGGGTATAACACTAGATAGATAGATAGATATGTGATAATTAGATGTATAGATAGATAATAGATAGATAGATCTATGGATAGACAGATAGAAATAAAGATATAAAGATAATAGATAGTGAAAGATATAGGTAGCTATAGAGATAGATAGATAGACCTAGATAGATATAGATAGATAAATAGATAGATAGGGGATAAATAGATATATGGATAGATAGATAGATATAAAGATAATAGATATTGATAGCTATAGATAGGTATATAGATAGATAGATAGGGGATAAATAGATAGATCTATGGATACATGATATATAGATGGATAGATATAAAGATAATAGATAGAGATAGATATAGATAGGTATAGAGATAGATGGATATAGACTATTTATATCTATCTATATCTACCTCTATATCTATCTATCTATCTATCTATATCTATCTCTATATCTAAGATAGAGACAGATAGATATAGAGATAGAGATATAGATATACAGATAGAAATAGATAGATATAGAGATATATAGATATAGAGACAGATAGATATAGAGATAGATATAGATAGATATAGAGATATATAAAAAACAAACCACAATACTCACCTCTCCTCCTGCTCCCACGCTGATGACGGCTTCAGTGTCAGCAGCTAACCCGTCTGCCAGACACACAGCGGGTGCGCGATGAAGTGACGTCATCGCGCATCGGCTGTGAGTCAGGAGCAGAGGGGACTGATGGGAGAGAGATGCTCTCTATTCCACTGAAATTGAGCGCAGCGCCGGCTGCCTAGGTTGGGGAGCGGGGCCCCGGGGTGAGTGGAGGCCGAGAGTGAATGAATATTCATTTCTCTTTAGTAGTGGGGACAGTGGCTCCTGCCTCCTGACACCCGCTGCTGCTCCGCTGGCAGGGCCCCCATAGCAGCTGTGTGGCACTGGCTGGGGGCCCCTGGAGCAGTGGGGGCCCTAGGCAACTGCTGTCCCTGTATACCAGTAGAGGTGCCAGGGCCCACCAGATGCCAGGGCCCACCGGAGAATCAGTCCGACGCTACCTGTCTGTATATATAATGTCAGTGTACAAGTAATAGAATGATCACTGGAGACATACACAGGAGTTCTGTATATAGTGTATAGTGTACAGGTAATACAGTGACTCACCAGTAACATTATACACAGGAGCTCTGCATATAGTCAGCGTACAGGTAATACAAGGATCACCAGTGACATTATACACAGGAGCTCTGTATATACTATATAATGTAAGTGTCCAGGTAAATCACTGACTTACCAGTGACCTCTGTATTTGTAGCGATTCATCTTCGCTTTTCTTCCTCTTCCAGCCAGGACACGTTTGCTGCAGAAAATAACACACTATACTTGATCACTTCTAGACCACATTCCCCACTTTCCCCCCCGACTTCTACACTTTATGTGTAAAGGTCAGCCAGGGCAGTAGTCGTGGCTGAGTATTTCGGGTTCGGGCATTGTATACCCTGACCTCCCTCTACAGGAAAACGGTACCTCTTCTCTTGCATGGTACGGTGAATACTCACCGTGCCGTCAGCGTCCCCTTTGCTACGCCGACTTGATGCTGATCCTTGATCCCAATGAATAGAGACACAGTCCAGGGCAACTCTTAACTGAGCAAATTTATTTTCTTCAGGACACAGCACATCCACATAGTTTCCAGCATTTTCATCACAGTAAAGACAGCACATTACTTCATCTTTCCCTTCACTGTTCCTTGCAGTGTTTCCGTTTGACGAAGCGTCTCAGATGGCTCCTCAGTGTCCTCCCTGTATAGCGTCACCATGGTGAAGCGCTCTCCAGCATGTTTCGCCCCGGACATCAGAGATTCAGCCCACGTAGCTTTCCACCACATTCTGGAGTGACCTGCCCGTACCCTTTTACGGTAACCTTCAATCTTCCTCTGTTTACTTACACTCTTTTCCACTTTATTGCTGATTCTGCAGTACCGTGTTCTTCTCTAGATGGCTGGGCATCAGCTTTAACATCACGGGGTAGTTAGGCAGCTCAGGCATATAGCCCACCCGAGCACAAAGGGGTCAGGCCTCTGACTGCCTGAAACTGGAAGACCATCCTGGCTTATTCTCCAGCTATCCCCTCCTACAGTTAACTCCTATATGTCCTACAGCTACATCTACTGTGCAATGAGCTCAGTGCCCCATCTAGTGACCATAGCCCAGACTGCACTGTCCCTACCAAGTACAAGGTGCAGAAACATAGCTTATGCTATATAAATAATACAGCAACATGAAATATACGATAATGCGCAACAATGGTATAACATATATATAAATATATATACAAGTACAACAGCAACATGGGGGTTTAAAGGGGTAAGACTCTCAACCCCTTACACATGTCTACATATTGATATTAGTCATGTATTATACTACAGCACAGGCACCATTTTGATGAATGCAAACCTTTTTTTTGTAACCCCACAAACACCCGGAGCACCAGAATCTCAATAACTGAAATTTACAAATACAGATTACACAACAACCACAAGATGCATTTCATCACCCAGGTCACCTCATTTTAATCAGTATAACAGCGTAGACCTGACACTGTCTGTACTTTACTGTTCACAATCCTGCTGACAGGATCCCTTTAAATCTAAATTTTAATAAGTTTGTTCTTTTCTGCGCTAAACGTCCCCCAAACCCTGAGGACGGCGAGTATACCTTGGTTGTGTTTTGCTGTATGTGTATACAAAAGTAAAAGAAGAGCACCTATCAGGGGCTCAGAAAAGCTGGGTGGCATGTGTGCTAGTGTGTGACCCAGCGCAGGTGTCTCACTGGCCTATCAAAACAGTGACCGATAGCAGCAAACAGTGTGATGTGGATATGAGAACTGTCTGCGGGGTGCGCTTAGGTGAGTGGACAAAAGAATATGGGAGGTTCACCTTTATAGTAACATCCCAGGGCAGGTGTGTCGTGAGCAAGTGGTGTTCAAGAAATATTGGTGGCAGTGGTTGTGACTTATCCTGACACACAATGTACAGGGAAATGGGAAAATTGTGAAAAAAAACGCAATTCTGACCTTAATTATGTTTACGGCGTACATTATGTGGTAAAAATGACCATGTAATATGATTCTCCTCATCAGTATGATTACAGAGATACTAAACGTGCCCAGATTTTTAAATTATTTTAGTGGTAGAAAAAAATCAAGACTTTGAAATAAAAAATATGTTGGAGTTTGTGTTGCCATTTTCCGAGACCCGTAGTTTTACTTTTTCGTTCAATAGAGCTATGAGAGGGATTATTTTTTCATAAGGCGAGACGTTATTATGGATATTACTTTGGGATAGATATGACATTTTAGTTGCTTGTTACGTATTTTAAGTGGTATTGCAGCGACCAAAAAATACCGCAATGTTGGCGTTTTTAAATTTTTTGTGTTTACCAATTGGGTTAATTATTTTTATATTTTGATAGCTCGGACTTTGCTGGATGTGGCGATATCACTTGACATTTTTTTTTATGTTCATTTTCAATGGAGGAAAATTGAACTTTTATGAGTTTTTTTTTCAGATTTGTTTAAATCTTTTTTTGTTGTTTTACTTTTCTTTTCACTTCATTTATCGCTCCCTAAGGCCCCTTTCACACTTCAGTTTTTTGCAATCAGTCACAATCCGTCAGGTTTTGACAAAAACGGATCCTCAGTTTTTTTTTGAGGATCCGTTTTTTCCCCATTGACTTGCATTAATGGCGGATTGTGACGGATGGCTGTCCGTTTCATCAGTTTTTTTTTTGAGGATCCGCCAAAAGTTGCTGTCCGTCACCATCCTCAAAGATTTCAAAACGGAGCTTGCAACAAAACTCTCTCTCTCTCTCTCTCCTTCCCGACCAGCGTTTCCTTTAAATTTCCTCATTTTCAGGATCCTGTGCCATCCGTTCACATCAGTTCAGAACGGATCCGCTTGTCTGCCTTTTTGGCGGATTTGAACTGATGCAAAAAACTGAAGTGTGAAAGAGGCCTAAGCTGTACTACATACAGGGGCTAATGGTGCAGCAGAAGTGTGAACTTTTTGATGCTTTTGTTTAATATTTTCCACTATAGTATATGGAGAGCATAAAAAACGCATGCAAAATTCCAATGAAGTCTCCAATTGTGGAACTGAAGCATTCCTCTACTAAAAAAAATGCATTCGAAAAAACTGCCACAAAAAAATACAATAAAAAGTTTTGATTGCTTTAGTGCGAATACCTATGGAAACAATGCAGCACTTCTGCACGTGTGAACATGGCCCAGGAGAGACTCTGGACAATTTGTACGTTCTACACCAGGTTCACACTTGGGGTTATTTATTTTTTTATCACTACTTAGAATTACAGACAAATTAAAAAAAGTGATCTGAGCCAATTATATGGAAAAAATACAATATTATTTAACATTTATTCTGAAGCTATATGAAATAATTCCGACTACAGCAATGGTCTGTGCCCATCACGGGTGATCCGTGTTACCGGGAAGAGAGGAGGAGACATTCCTACAAGGAGCTGACAATAGATACATCACATTATCTCACATATGAGGATACAGAATTATACAGGTTTGAAAATATCAAATAGAAAGATTTGCCTGTAAACAGGTAAAAAAGCAAAAACAGTAAATAAAGCAATGACTTGCGCTATTGTACCGGTAAGTTTTTATACATCTCATCCCAATCCAGCTAACCCCTATCCGTACAGTGGCAGCTGGTATTGGATGGTCTGCCATGGGTAACATAACTAGTTCTCCTTTATTAGACCCATTGCCATGTTCGTCTTTATGACATCACAGAAGCGTTGTCCACGAGTCATGGAATGTTCCGCAAGAACAGTCAGTGCGAGGCAAGCAGAGATAGAGAGGAGAGCTGAACACTAACCCAGAGCGACTTGTAAATCACTTTTTACTTGTTTTGTTTATTTTTTTTACTTTTATTTCTTTTTTTTGGGAGTGTTTTCTACCATCCGCACACACTTTTGTGTGTGTGGAGGGGAAGGCAGCCTAATGGCTGCACCCGTAGCTGGAGGAAAGTTCCAACCACGGAGACGTCTCCCACATGCCAGGACATCCCTATACAGTCAGAGGCCTGAACACCACCAAAGGCCAACTGGCTTCACGGGGTATGTGATGGCAGTGCTTTATTATATCGTGTCAATTATTAAATGCCTGTTCAAAACACCAGAAAAGGCAAAGGACCGATATTCCAGACTGAAAAGTCCACCACCATATCCTACAATGCCCGAAATAGGCCGATTCGTACAACCTGCAGCAAACATCAGCGCAGAGCCAGAGGGTATGAAGGAACGCCTGATACTCACCAGAACAGTAGATGAGGAAGAGACAACAGCCACATTGCCCAGGAGCCCATCCCCATGCACCTGGATGGAGCTAACTCCCTCTCAAGCACGTATACTCCTCAGTATGCCTTACGACCATCAACCGCGTATTAAGGTGACTGCTAAACAAGGCTACAATCCTACACCACACCTGCCAGTCAGCTATACCACTGGAAAGATCATGCAAGTAATGCTGATGAGCCCACAGGATGTACAACGTGCCTACAAGAGAGATTTGGGTTTCCTTCCAAGTCCTAGGAAGATCATTCTCCCGAGAAGAGAATTCCGCGGCACTTTGATTTAGCCGGCGGAAAATGTAGTGGCGAGTTGCTTGCAGCAAGCACATACCATCTTCTGCACAGCTGCTTCTTAGACAGATTTTCCGGTTTTGACTATGGCTTGATCAATGGATCATGTTTCTATACTGCCGCCTGCCCTGACCTCTGCTTGTTTAAAGTTATGCATCTACACTGCCGCCTGCCCTGACCTTTGCTTGCTCAATGGATTATGTTTTTGAACTGCCGCCTGCCTGACCTCTGCTTGCTCAATGGATTGTTTCTGCACTGCCGCCTGCCTTCACCTCTGCTTGCTCAATGGATTATGTTTTTGAACTGCCGCCTACCCTGACCTCTGCTTGCTCAATGGATTATGTTTCTGCACTGCCGCCTGCCTTGACCTCTGCTTGCTCAGTGGATTATGTTTTTGAACTGCCGCCTGCCCTGACCTCTGCTTGCTCAATGGATTATGTTTTTGAACTGACGCCTGCCCTGACCTCTGCTTGCTCAATGGATTATGTTTCTGCACTGCCGCCTGCCTGACCTCTGCTTGCTCAATGGATTATGTTTTTGAACTGCCGCCTGCCCTGACCTCAGCTTGCTCAATGGATTATGTTTCTGCACTGCCGCCTGCCCTGACCTCAGCTTGCTCAATGGATTATGCTTCTGCACTGCCGCCTGCCCTGACCTCTGCTTGTTTCCGGTTATTAATCTGTGATACTAATAAAAATGTATATTATTCTGCACTATATGGACTGTGGGTCGTTTTTTTTCTTTGGTTTTATGGTTGTTTCCGGTTATGTTTTTGCACTGCTGCCTGCCCTGACCTCTGCTTGTTTCCGGTTATGTTTCTGCACTGCTGCCTGCCCTGACCTTTGCTTGTTTCTGACTACTCATTTGCCTGCTGATTTTGTACTTCTTCCTCAATGCCTGCACTTTTAAGACCCCAGTAGAGCTAATTTATATAAATCCTGCATCCTAACAATGAAGCCGGGTTATAGGGCTTCTGATCACAATGGTAGGATGATGCCTCAATGTGAAGAAGGGTAGCACCAGTTCTTCACCTAACAGTATGGAATGCTTATCTAAAAAAATGAAAAAGGAACAGTACAGTATAGACAAAGGTCCCATAAACTCAACAAGAACAAACCATTAAGAACTTTAAGCATAAACATGTGAGACAACAAACCAAGTGGCTCAGAATACCACATCCGACCCAACCAGCAGTTTTGTTGAAGGTATTTTCCTCTGATCTTTCGTTAAGAGGGTACAACATCTCAAATACATTAGACTGGTGTGGGTCTCCAACCATTTAGGAACCCTCAAATCAATAGTACAGGGGTCTTGAATCAGCCACAAAATTGCTTCAGGAAGAATTGGGTGGAGCACTGGTTTCATATGTACCCTGCCGCTCATGTCAAGGTCTATGAAAATAACCAAACACAAGGCTGAGTACTCAGATCTTATAGGAACCTCCCCAATAGTGAATGGCCATCTGTACATTCATAGTTCCCCAGGTCTGTAGACAGATGCGGGTTTCACGTCCGGGACCTCTGCCTATCAGACATTTATAGAATATTTTATGGATAACACATAAATGTATGGGAAAACTCCTCTTGTAAATAGTGCGCCTCAAGTTTCTTCTGCTGTTTGCAGTGGAATGTAGTCATCATAGCTAATATGAGGGAAGGATTCCTGAGAGGGGGTATACATCTACTATATCCATATTCTGTGGATATCTACCCTAATAAAGCTTATGGACGGTGAGTGCAGTGATGAGACCGACCCTTTATCAACATGTTCTGTCCCACAAACTAATGTAGTACACTGCACTGACCGCCGATAGACTTTATTCTCCAAAGACAATTTAAGTTTGTTATATGTATTAAAATACTTTTTTTCCCAGAATTATCTAAGAATTATCGACAAGGAAAATGGACTCAAGATAAAGCTTAGAAACATATATTTCTTTACAGCTCCTGATATAGGTATTGCGGTCTTTAAAAACAGTAGTCCCCAACTTCTGCCTCCTCAGCAAGTTATCCCCTAGCCATTGGTAGATCATAACTTGCTGATTACGGGTGTTTCACTGCCAGGACCCCCACCAATCCTAAGAACAGGGTGTCTGGAACAAGCGGCTGTTAAGAATGCGCAACAACACTTCTTTCATTATGGGACAATGATGGGGCTGATATGCTGATGATGGACTATGATGGGGCTGATGTGCTGATGATGGACTATGATGGGGCTGATGTGCTGATGATGGACTATGATGGGGTTGATGTGCTGATGATGGACTATGATGGGGCTGATGTGCTGATGATGAACTATGATTGGGATGATGAAGTCTGCAATAACAGAGCATAGCAGTACAACCCCTTAGCCTGGAGTGCCCTAACAAATAGCTGGGGAGGGTCCGAGCTCACAGTCAGACCTTAGAAGAAGAGTTAATAGTTTTGTTTCTTCTGTCTTAAAGGACAAAAAAGGCTTACAGTATATACTCGCGTATAAGTCGAGATTTTCAGCCCATTTTTTGGGGCTGAAAGTCCCCCTCTCGGCTTATACGCGAGTCATATACCGGGGGTCGGCCAGGGAGGGGGAGCGGGAGGGGGTGTCGGAGATCATACTCACCTCTCCTGGCATGTTTCTGCAGCCCCCCGTGCTTATTCCATCTTCTCGGCGCTGTTCTTCCTGCTTTCAGCGGTCACGTGGTACGCTCATTACCCTCATTAATATGCACATATGTAATGAGCGGCACCACGTGACCGCAGAAAGCAGGAAGAACAGCACTGAGAAGATGGAACAAGCACGGGGGGCTGCAGAGACATGCCAGGAGAGGTGAGTATAACGGGGGGAGCCATATTCACCTGTGCCCCATTCCACCGCTGCGCATCGCTCTGCTGTCTTGCTTCCTCTGGCAGTGACGTTAAGGTCAGAGGGTGCCATGACGTAGTTAGCAGGCGCCCTCTGCCTGAACAGTCACTGCAGAGCCAGCAACGCTGAGGAGCAGCAGCTGCAGCAGTGACAAGGTGAGTATATAGTTTTTTTTTTCATTTTTTTAATTGAGGCTGCGGCAGCAGCATTGTAAGGGGCCACTAATCACTGTGCAGCAATACAAGGGGCCACTCATCACTGTGCAGCATTATAAGGGGCCACTCATCACTGTGCAGCATTATAAGGGGCCACTCATCACTGTGCAGCATTATAAGGGGCCACTCATCACTGTGCAGCATTATAAGGGGCCACTCATCACCTTGCAGCATTATAAGGGGCCACTCATCACCGTGCAGCATAATAAGGGGCCACTAATCACCGTGCAGCATAATAAGGAGCCACTAATCACTGCAGCATTTCAAGGGGCCACTAATCACTGTGCAGCATTATAAGGGGCCACTCATCACTGTGCAGCATTACAAGGGGCCACTCATCACTGTGCAGCATTACAAGGGGCCACTAATAACTGTGCAGCATTACAAGGGGCCACTAATCACTGTGCAGCATTACAAGGGGCCACTAATCACTGTGCAGCATTACAAGGGGCCACTAATCACTGTGCAGCATTATATGGGGCCAGTAATCACTGTGCAGCATTATATGGGGCCAGTAATCACTGTGCAGCATTATATGGGGCCACTCATCACTGTGCTGCATTATAAGAGGCCACTCATTACTGTGCAGCATTATAAGGGGGCCTCTCATTACTGTGCAGCATTATACGGGGCCACTAATCACTGTGCAGCATTACAAAGGGCCACTAATCACCGTGCAGCATAAGGGGCCACTAATCACTGCAGCATTTCAAGGGGCCACTAATCACTGTGCAGCATTATAAGTGGCCACTAATCACCGTGCAGCATTGTAAGGGGCCACTAATCAATGTGCAGCATTATAAGGGGCCACTAATCACTGTGCAGCATTATAAGGGGCCACTAATCACTGTGCAGCATTATAAGGGGCCACTAATCACTGTGCAGCATTATAAGGGGCCACTAATCATTGTGCAGCATTATAAGGGGCCACTCTCCATGCAGCATTATAAGGGGCCACCAATCACTGTGAAGCATTATATGGGGCATATGTTATTATGGACCATGTAATAGGGCTACCATTATTCACTGTGCAGCATTATTAGGCATATTTTTGTATGGAGCATCTTATGGAACCCATCATGAACTTTATGGAGCATTATATGGGGCCATCATGAACTTTATGGAGCATCTTATGGGGCCCATTTTATTTTTGAAATTTACCAGTAGCTTCGGCATTTTCCACCCTAGGTTTATAGGCGAGTCAATAAGTTTTCCCAGTTTTTTGTGACAAAATTAGGGTGGTCGGCTTATACATGGGTCGGCTTATACGCGAGTATATACGGACTTCTAAAGAAAATTGCCCCCAAGTTATTTTGAGCGACCCCGCCTGCTGTACCATCCTTGTGATTTACGAGAACGTTTCTCACTTCCTGCTAGGACAGCGGAAACCCAAGGAGTAAAGAGAGAAGGTCCTTATGGCTGCATGGAGTAATGCTGGAAATCTCTAAGTCTGCGGGGACAACAGAGACTTTAGAAGAAGGCAAACCAAGGTTTAGTGCTAGCACTAGTGTGAGAGAAGGTTTATACTACAGGAGAGAAGTGCTGTAACAGGAAAGAACCTAACAAATAAAAAAGATTGTAGACAAACCAGATTTTGCTATCTATTCATGTCATTGCCTTCCATATTACAGAGAAATTTCCCTAAATCCGGTATCTGATAATCCACAATGATGTATATTCAGGGTCGAACTGGGGTGTCTGGGGCCCACCAGGGGAATGGACTCTAGGGCCCCATCCTACAGCTATATGCTAATATCTGTCAGTCGTTATCCCCATTATAGTGGAGCATCGGCTGTAAAACACAGGCGGCTCCTGCACATCTACTGTGCACCCCCATAACTGGGATGTATAATTACGGTAGTTTACATTAATGTGGTTCTTTGGTTAAAACAATTTATCACCGATCCATGGGCTCTATAGGATAGCATACGTCCGACCATTAGAAACTGCACCGACCGGAAGAATGAGAAAGTTTTATCGTTGATAGGACACTTATCCCCATTTTAAAATGGAGCAGCAGGTTAGATATCTGACCGAAGCTTCATTCATTCTCTTTGGAGCTTCTATAAAAATACAAGTGCAGCCACTGAGGGAATGAATGGATCAGTTGTCAAGTCGGACATGCCACTCCAGTCTAATGGGGATAAAAAGTTCCACATTTTGCTGAATGGGTCCAAGTAGTTAGACCCCCCCAATCAATACGTTATCACTTGTCCTGTGAATAGGAGATTACGTTTTTCCACAGGAAACCCCTGTAAGTGCATCTCTGCCGCTGTTTACAAAGTATTTAATCTCTAATGGAAATAAAGAATATTCTCCTAATTAATATCAGAGAAGACTAATGACCGTCAAACACAACACAATCCACTGTACCAAGACCAATAATACCACATACAGGGGAGAAATACCACCACACCATGACCAGACCACATAGTACCCGCATCATATCACATAAAAGGCACAAATACAACCACACCATGACCAGACCACATATTACCACCACATAGTGACCGAATAATATGACATATTACCAGCATATAGGGACCAAATAATAATTCATACACGGAGAAATACTTCCACACTGTGAACAGTCCACAAATTACCACCACTTATTGATGGAATACTACAGTACTGATTATGAATACAAACCACAATAATAACAACACTGTTATTACCACCAGTGACATTATACACAGTACCTCTGTATATAGTGTCAGTGTACAGGTAATACAGTGATTACCAGTGACATTATACACAGGAGCTCAGTGATCACTGGCAACATTATTGTCAAGGTTTGCTCAGCTTGTGGGATTAGGTAGTTCAGAGGTTAATGTGGATGGCCTCACTCTGAGATTCTGGGAGGCTTTTTAAAGCCTCATTGTGGGCTCATTCCTCATCGTTTATACTCAGACCCTTGGCCGAGTGTGTGTGACCCTGGTGTGCTTTGTGACTGTAATACTTTATGCTTGTTTGGTTTTGATCTGGTTCTGTCCCTGTTACGAGTTCTGCCTGTCCCTCTTGTACTGCGTTGCTATCTCTGTGTATGACTCATTGCCTATGACCTGACTATTCTCTGATTGCCCCTCTTGTACTGTGCAGCTATCTCCATGTATGACTCATTGCTTACGTTCTGACTACTCTCTGCTCGCCCCTCTGGTATCGCGCCGCCCTCTCCATGTATGACCGCCCGTTTGTCTGACCTGAGTTCCCCTCGCCTCTACTCCAGGATTCCTGTAGTAGAGTCCTACAATCATCTTCAGAAGTGGGACACTAAGCCCCGCCCCCTGTGGTCACATGATCGTAGGTCCTTGTACTTCTTACTACCTTCAGCATCGCAGGTCCCGTCTGCCTCAACTTTCCCTGCAGTATCGGACCCCGGGCCCTCCCGCAGTAGGGGTGAGTCACGCTGCTCAGCCGTGGCAGTTCGCCGACGCTGACAGGATCCTGATATTTATACACAGAAGATCTGCATACAGTGTCAGTGTAATACAGTGACCACCAGTGAAATTATACACAGGAGCTTTTGGAAGTGCATTGAGCAGCAGGGTGGTTTGCTGGTGAAGGGAAAAAAAATCTCTTTAAATCTTCTGCCTGAGCGAGTGTAAACGAGCTGAGTGTGACCTGAGCGTAAGTGCGAACGGTGGTAAGTGTGTGACTTGTGATTCAGTGACTTTGGATTCAGGGAGTTTGCAAAGGAGGTATTACTGAATTGCTGTTATATTTTATTAATACTTTTTATTTATTTTTACTTATCTTTTCTGTCTGGTGCAATCCCCATTAGGAATGTGCTCCACTATTGCCAATGCCATCCAGTGTACGTCTTGCCGCATGTACGCAATCCTTGACCAGCCAGTCGAGGGTGCATACTGCTGTGCGAGATGTGAGCACATTGTGCATTTGGAAGCCCAGATACTGGATTTAAATGTGCAGCTGGCAACACTGAGATCAATAGACAATATGGAAAGGAGACTTCTACTCACTGAGCAGACGCTCAATGAGATAGATGAGGGGGGGATGCTAGGTTGGAGCTGCAGGACAGTGAAGCAGTAAGATGGGTGACAGTTAGAAGGTGGGGTAGACAGAAGAGTGCCAGGGAGGCTAGTCCTGATCTGGCACAACCCAATAAGTTTGCCAAGTTGGCAGATGAGGGGAGTGTCAGTGCAGGGGTAGCACTGCTGCAGCAAGGCATGTCCTCTGAAAGCCAGAGGAGTATATGCTCCAGTAAGGGGAGAAATAGGAGAGCAGGGCAGGCCAGACAGGTGCTGGTAGTGGGGGACTCAATTATTAGGGGAACAGATAGGGCAATCTGTCACAAAGAAAGGGATCGTCGAACGGTGTGCTGCCTATCTGGCGCGCAAGTCTGACACATCGCTGACCGGGTTGACAGATTACTGGGAGGGGCTGGTGAGGATCCAGCGGTCATGGTGCACATTGGTACAAATGACACAGAGGTAGGTGGAAGGTCCTTAAAGATGATTTCAGGGAATTAGGCTGCAATCTTAAGGCAAGGACCTCCAAGGTGGTATTTTTGGAAATATTTCCTGTACCACGTGCCACGCCAGAGAGGAGATTAGGGAAGTTAATAAGTGGTTCAAGAATTAGTGTAGGAAGGAGGGGTTTGGGTTCCTGGAGAACTGGGCCGACTTCTCAGTTGGCTACAGGTTCTACGCTAGGGACGGGCTGCACCTCAATGGGGAGGGTGCAGCTGTGCTGGGGAAAAAAATGGCTAGAAGGGTGGAGGAGTGTTTAAATTTGGAACTAGGGGAGGGTATTCATTTTATAAGAGGGGAAGACTGTGTAGATAGAGACCTGGGCACAAATAATGAAATTGGGGGTGGTAGTGGCATGGGGGGTGAGGTTAGAACAGTTAATAATTTAAGAAATAGAGGTACAGACATACATAAAGTGCATGTATACAAATGCCAGAAGCCTCGCCAACAAAATGGAGGACTTAGAATTAATTTTGTTGGAAGATAAGGTATATTGCACCCCCTCATAGGGTATAAGGCTGCCCCCTCATAGGGTATAATGCTTCTCCCCCCTCATAGGGTATAATGCACCCCCTCATAGGGTATAATGCTGCCCCCTCATAGGGTATAACACTAGATAGATAGATAGATAGATATGTGATAATTAGATGTATAGATAGATAATAGATAGATAGATCTATGGATAGACAGATAGATATAAAGATATAAAGATAATAGATAGTGAAAGATATAGGTAGCTATAGAGATAGATAGACCTAGATAGATATAGATAGATAAATAGATAGATAGGGGATAAATAGATATATGGATAGATAGATAGAAAGATAGATAGATAGATAGATAGATAGATATAAAGATAATAGATAGTGATAGCTATAGATAGGTATATAGATAGATAGATAGGGGATAAATAGATAGATCTATGGATAGATGATATATAGATGGATAGATATAAAGATAATAGATAGAGATAGATATAGATAGGTATAGAGATAGATGGATATAGACTATTTATATCTATCTATATCTACCTCTATATCTATCTATCTATCTATCTATATCTATCTCTATATCTAAGATAGAGACAGATAGATATAGAGATAGAGATATAGATATACAGATAGAAATAGATAGATATAGAGATATATAGATATAGAGACAGATAGATATAGAGATAGATATAGATAGATATAGAGATATATAAAAAACAAACCACAATACTTACCTCTCCTCCTGCTCCCACGCTGATGACGGCTTCAGTGTCAGCAGCTAACCCGTCTGCCAGACACACAGCGGGTGCGCGATGAAGTGACGTCATCGCGCATCGGCTGTGAGTCAGGAGCAGAGGGGACTGATGGGAGAGAGATGCTCTCTCTTCCACTGCAATTGAGCGCGGCGCCGGCTGCCTAGGTTGGGGAGCGGGGCCCCGGGGTGAGTGAAGGCCGAGAGTGAATGAATATTCATTTCTCTTTAGTAGTGGGGACAGTGGCTCCTGCCTCCTGACACCCGCTGCTGCTCCGCTGGCAGGGCCCCCATAGCAGCTGTGTGGCACTGGCTGGGGGCCCCTGGAGCAGTGGGGGCCCTAGGCAACTGCTGTCCCTGTATACCAGTAGAGGTGCCAGGGCCCACCAGATGCCAGGGCCCACCGGAGAATCAGTCCGACGCTACCTGTCTGTATATATAATGTCAGTGTACAAGTAATAGAATGATCACTGGAGACATACACAGGAGTTCTGTATATAGTGTATAGTGTACAGGTAATACAGTGACTCACCAGTAACATTATACACAGGAGCTCTGCATATAGTCAGCGTACAGGTAATACAAGGATCACCAGTGACATTATACACAGGAGCTCTGTATATACTATATAATGTAAGTGTCCAGGTAAATCACTGACTTATCAGTGACCTCTGTATTTGTAGCGATTCATCTTCGCTTTTCTTCCTCTTCCAGCCAGGACACGTTTGCTGCAGAAAATAACACACTATACTTGATCACTTCTAGACCACATTCCCCACTTTCCCCCCCGACTTCTACACTTTATGTGTAAAGGTCAGCCAGGGCAGTAGTCGTGGCTGAGTATTTCGGGTTCGGGCATTGTATACCCTGACCTCCCTCTACAGGAAAACGGTACCTCTTCTCTTGCATGGTACGGTGAATACTCACCGTGCCGTCAGCGTCCCCTTTGCTACGCCGACTTGATGCTGATCCTTGATCCCAATGAATAGAGACACAGTCCAGGGCAACTCTTAACTGAGCAAATTTATTTTCTTCAGGACACAGCACATCCACATAGTTTCCAGCATTTTCATCACAGTAAAGACAGCACATTACTTCATCTTTCCCTTCACTGTTCCTTGCAGTGTTTCCGTTTGATGAAGCGTCTCAGATGGCTCCTCAGTGTCCTCCCTGTATAGCGTCACCATGGTGAAGCGCTCTCCAGCATGTTTCGCCCCGGACATCAGAGATTCAGCCCACGTAGCTTTCCACCACATTCTGGAGTGACCTGCCCGTACCCTTTTACGGTAACCTTCAATCTTCCTCTGTTTACTTACACTCTTTTCCACTTTATTGCTGATTCTGCAGTACCGTGTTCTTCTCTAGATGGCTGGGCATCAGCTTTAACATCACGGGGTAGTTAGGCAGCTCAGGCATATAGCCCACCCGAGCACAAAGGGGTCAGGCCTCTGACTGCCTGAAACTGGAAGACCATCCTGGCTTATTCTCCAGCTATCCCCTCCTACAGTTAACTCCTATATGTCCTACAGCTACATCTACTGTGCAATGAGCTCAGTGCCCCATCTAGTGACCATAGCCCAGACTGCACTGTCCCTACCAAGTACAAGGTGCAGAAACATAGCTTATGCTATATAAATAATACAGCAACATGAAATATACGATAATGCGCAACAATGGTATAACATATATATAAATATATATACAAGTACAACAGCAACATGGGGGTTTAAAGGGGTAAGACTCTCAACCCCTTACACATGTCTACATATTGATATTAGTCATGTATTATACTACAGCACAGGCACCATTTTGATGAATGCAAACCTTTTTTTTGTAACCCCACAAACACCCGGAGCACCAGAATCTCAATAACTGAAATTTACAAATACAGATTACACAACAACCACAAGATGCATTTCATCACCCAGGTCACCTCATTTTAATCAGTATAACAGCGTAGACCTGACACTGTCTGTACTTTACTGTTCACAATCCTGCTGACAGGATCCCTTTAAATCTAAATTTTAATAAGTTTGTTCTTTTCTGCGCTAAACGTCCCCCAAACCCTGAGGACGGCGAGTATACCTTGGTTGTGTTTTGCTGTATGTGTATACAAAAGTAAAAGAAGAGCACCTATCAGGGGCTCAGAAAAGCTGGGTGGCATGTGTGCTAGTGTGTGACCCAGCGCAGGTGTCTCACTGGCCTATCAAAACAGTGACCGATAGCAGCAAACAGTGTGATGTGGATGTGAGAACTGTCTGCGGGGTGCGCTTAGGTGAGTGGACAAAAGAATATGGGAGGTTCACCTTTATAGTAACATCCCAGGGCAGGTGTGTCGTGAGCAAGTGGTGTTCAAGAAATATTGGTGGCAGTGGTTGTGACTTATCCTGACACACAATGTACAGGGAAATGGGAAAATTGTGAAAAAAAACGCAATTCTGACCTTAATTATGTTTACGGCGTACATTATGTGGTAAAAATGACCATGTAATATGATTCTCCTCATCAGTATGATTACAGAGATACTAAACGTGCCCAGATTTTTAAATTATTTTAGTGGTAGAAAAAAAATCAAGACTTTGAAATAAAAAATATGTTGGAGTTTGTGTTGCCATTTTCCGAGACCCGTAGTTTTACTTTTTCGTTCAATAGAGCTATGAGAGGGATTATTTTTTTATAAGGCGAGACGTTATTATGGATATTACTTTGGGATAGATATGACATTTTAGTTGCTTGTTACGTATTTTAAGTGGTATTGCAGCGACCAAAAAATACCGCAATGTTGGCGTTTTTAAATTTTTTGTGTTTACCAATTGGGTTAATTATTTTTATATTTTGATAGCTCGGACTTTGCTGGATGCGGCGATATCACTTGACATTTTTTTTTATGTTCATTTTCAATGGAGGAAAATTGAACTTTTATGAGTTTTTTTTTCAGATTTGTTTAAATCTTTTTTTGTTGTTTTACTTTTCTTTTCACTTCATTTATCGCTCCCTAAGGCCCCTTTCACACTTCAGTTTTTTGCAATCAGTCACAATCCGTCAGGTTTTGACAAAAACGGATCCTCAGTTTTTTTTTGAGGATCCGTTTTTTCCCCATTGACTTGCATTAATGGCGGATTGTGACGGATGGCTGTCCGTTTCATCAGTTTTTTTTTTGAGGATCCGCCAAAAGTTGCTGTCCGTCACCATCCTCAAAGATTTCAAAACGGAGCTTGCAACAAAACTCTCTCTCTCTCTCTCTCCTTCCCGACCAGCGTTTCCTTTAAATTTCCTCATTTTCAGGATCCTGTGCCATCCGTTCACATCAGTTCAGAACGGATCCGCTTGTCTGCCTTTTTGGCGGATTTGAACTGATGCAAAAAACTGAAGTGTGAAAGAGGCCTAAGCTGTACTACATACAGGGGCTAATGGTGCAGCAGAAGTGTGAACTTTTTGATGCTTTTGTTTAATATTTTCCACTATAGTATATGGAGAGCATAAAAAACGCATGCAAAATTCCAATGAAGTCTCCAATTGTGGAACTGAAGCATTCCTCTACTAAAAAAAATGCATTCGAAAAAACTGCCACAAAAAAATACAATAAAAAGTTTTGATTGCTTTAGTGCGAATACCTATGGAAACAATGCAGCACTTCTGCACGTGTGAACATGGCCCAGGAGAGACTCTGGACAATTTGTACGTTCTACACCAGGTTCACACTTGGGGTTATTTATTTTTTTATCACTACTTAGAATTACAGACAAATTAAAAAAAGTGATCTGAGCCAATTATATGGAAAAAATACAATATTATTTAACATTTATTCTGAAGCTATATGAAATAATTCTGACTACAGCAATGGTCTGTGCCCATCACGGGTGATCCGTGTTACCGGGAAGAGAGGAGGAGACATTCCTGGAAGAAGCTGACAATAGATACATCACATTATCTCACGTATGAGGATACAGAATTATACAGGTTTGAAAATATCAAATAGAAAGATTTGCCTGTAAACAGGTAAAAAAGCAAAAACAGTAAATAAAGCAATGACTTGCGCTATTGTACCGGTAAGTTTTTATACATCTCATCCCAATCCAGCTAACCCCTATCCGTACAGTGGCAGCTGGTATTGGATGGTCTGCCATGGGTAACATAACTAGTTCTCCTATATTAGACCCATTGCCATGTTCGTCTTTATGACATCACAGAAGCGTTGTCCACGAGTCATGGAATGTTCCGCAAGAACGGTCAGTGCGAGGCAAGCAGAGATAGAGAGGAGAGCTGAACACTAACCCAGAGCGACTTGTAAATCACTTTTTACTTGTTTTGTTTATTTTTTTTACTTTTATTTCTTTTTTTTGGGAGTGTTTTCTACCATCCGCACACACTTTTGTGTGTGTGGAGGGGAAGGCAGCCTAATGGCTGCACCCGTAGCTGGAGGAAAGTTCCAACCACGGAGACGTCTCCCACATGCCAGGACATCCCTATACAGTCAGAGGCCTGAACACCACCAAAGGCCAATTGGCTTCACGGGGTATGTGATGGCAGTGCTTTATTATATCGTGTCAATTATTAAATGCCTGTTCAAAACACCAGAAAAGGCAAAGGACCGATATTCCAGACTGAAAAGTCCACCACCATATCCTACAATGCCCGAAATAGGCCGATTCGTACAACCTGCAGCAAACATCAGCGCAGAGCCAGAGGGTATGAAGGAACGCCTGATACTCACCAGAACAGTAGATGAGGAAGAGACAACAGCCACATTGCCCAGGAGCCCATCCCCATGCACCTGGATGGAGCTAACTCCCTCTCAAGCACGTATACTCCTCAGTATGCCTTACGACCATCAACCGCGTATTAAGGTGACTGCTAAACAAGGCTACAATCCTACACCACACCTGCCAGTCAGCTATACCACTGGAAAGATCATGCAAGTAATGCTGATGAGCCCACAGGATGTACAACGTGCCTACAAGAGAGATTTGGGTTTCCTTCCAAGTCCTAGGAAGATCATTCTCCCGAGAAGAGAATTCCGCGGCACTTTGATTTAGCCGGCGGAAAATGTAGTGGCGAGTTGCTTGCAGCAAGCACATACCATCTTCTGCACAGCTGCTTCTTAGACAGATTTTCCGGTTTTGACTATGGCTTGATCAATGGATCATGTTTCTATACTGCCGCCTGCCCTGACCTCTGCTTGTTTAAAGTTATGCATCTACACTGCCGCCTGCCCTGACCTTTGCTTGCTCAATGGATTATGTTTTTGAACTGCCGCCTGCCTGACCTCTGCTTGCTCAATGGATTGTTTCTGCACTGCCGCCTGCCTTGACCTCTGCTTGCTCAGTGGATTATGTTTTTGAACTGCCGCCTGCCCTGACCTCTGCTTGCTCAATGGATTATGTTTTTGAACTGACGCCTGCCCTGACCTCTGCTTGCTCAATGGATTATGTTTCTGCACTGCCGCCTGCCTGACCTCTGCTTGCTCAATGGATTATGTTTTTGAACTGCCGCCTGCCCTGACCTCAGCTTGCTCAATGGATTATGTTTCTGCACTGCCGCCTGCCCTGACCTCAGCTTGCTCAATGGATTATGCTTCTGCACTGCCGCCTGCCCTGACCTCTGCTTGTTTCCGGTTATTAATCTGTGATACTAATAAAAATGTATATTATTCTGCACTATATGGACTGTGGGTCGTTTTTTTTCTTTGGTTTTATGGTTGTTTCCGGTTATGTTTTTGCACTGCTGCCTGCCCTGACCTCTGCTTGTTTCCGGTTATGTTTCTGCACTGCTGCCTGCCCTGACCTTTGCTTGTTTCTGACTACTCATTTGCCTGCTGATTTTGTACTTCTTCCTCAATGCCTGCACTTTTAAGACCCCAGTAGAGCTAATTTATATAAATCCTGCATCCTAACAATGAAGCCGGGTTATAGGGCTTCTGATCACAATGGTAGGATGATGCCTCAATGTGAAGAAGGGTAGCACCAGTTCTTCACCTAACAGTATGGAATGCTTATCTAAAAAAATGAAAAAGGAACAGTACAGTATAGACAAAGGTCCCATAAACTCAACAAGAACAAACCATTAAGAACTTTAAGCATAAACATGTGAGACAACAAACCAAGTGGCTCAGAATACCACATCCGACCCAACCAGCAGTTTTGTTGAAGGTATTTTCCTCTGATCTTTCGTTAAGAGGGTACAACATCTCAAATACATTAGACTGGTGTGGGTCTCCAACCATTTAGGAACCCTCAAATCAATAGTACAGGGGTCTTGAATCAGCCACAAAATTGCTTCAGGAAGAATTGGGTGGAGCACTGGTTTCATATGTACCCTGCCGCTCATGTCAAGGTCTATGAAAATAACCAAACACAAGGCTGAGTACTCAGATCTTATAGGAACCTCCCCAATAGTGAATGGCCATCTGTACATTCATAGTTCCCCAGGTCTGTAGACAGATGCGGGTTTCACGTCCGGGACCTCTGCCTATCAGACATTTATAGAATATTTTATGGATAACACATAAATGTATGGGAAAACTCCTCTTGTAAATAGTGCGCCTCAAGTTTCTTCTGCTGTTTGCAGTGGAATGTAGTCATCATAGCTAATATGAGGGAAGGATTCCTGAGAGGGGGTATACATCTACTATATCCATATTCTGTGGATATCTACCCTAATAAAGCTTATGGACGGTGAGTGCAGTGATGAGACCGACCCTTTATCAACATGTTCTGTCCCACAAACTAATGTAGTACACTGCACTGACCGCCGATAGACTTTATTCTCCAAAGACAATTTAAGTTTGTTATATGTATTAAAATACTTTTTTTCCCAGAATTATCTAAGAATTATCGACAAGGAAAATGGACTCAAGATAAAGCTTAGAAACATATATTTCTTTACAGCTCCTGATATAGGTATTGCGGTCTTTAAAAACAGTAGTCCCCAACTTCTGCCTCCTCAGCAAGTTATCCCCTAGCCATTGGTAGATCATAACTTGCTGATTACGGGTGTTTCACTGCCAGGACCCCCACCAATCCTAAGAACAGGGTGTCTGGAACAAGCGGCTGTTAAGAATGCGCAACAACACTTCTTTCATTATGGGACAATGATGGGGCTGATATGCTGATGATGGACTATGATGGGGCTGATGTGCTGATGATGGACTATGATGGGGCTGATGTGCTGATGATGGACTATGATGGGGTTGATGTGCTGATGATGGACTATGATGGGGCTGATGTGCTGATGATGAACTATGATTGGGATGATGAAGTCTGCAATAACAGAGCATAGCAGTACAACCCCTTAGCCTGGAGTGCCCTAACAAATAGCTGGGGAGGGTCCGAGCTCACAGTCAGACCTTAGAAGAAGAGTTAATAGTTTTGTTTCTTCTGTCTTAAAGGACAAAAAAGGCTTACAGTATATACTCGCGTATAAGTCGAGATTTTCAGCCCATTTTTTGGGGCTGAAAGTCCCCCTCTCGGCTTATACGCGAGTCATATACCGGGGGTCGGCCAGGGAGGGGGAGCGGGAGGGGGTGTCGGAGATCATACTCACCTCTCCTGGCATGTTTCTGCAGCCCCCCGTGCTTATTCCATCTTCTCGGCGCTGTTCTTCCTGCTTTCAGCGGTCACGTGGTACGCTCATTACCCTCATTAATATGCACATATGTAATGAGCGGCACCACGTGACCGCAGAAAGCAGGAAGAACAGCACTGAGAAGATGGAACAAGCACGGGGGGCTGCAGAGACATGCCAGGAGAGGTGAGTATAACGGGGGGAGCCATATTCACCTGTGCCCCATTCCACCGCTGCGCATCGCTCTGCTGTCTTGCTTCCTCTGGCAGTGACGTTAAGGTCAGAGGGTGCCATGACGTAGTTAGCAGGCGCCCTCTGCCTGAACAGTCACTGCAGAGCCAGCAACGCTGAGGAGCAGCAGCTGCAGCAGTGACAAGGTGAGTATATAGTTTTTTTTTTCATTTTTTTAATTGAGGCTGCGGCAGCAGCATTGTAAGGGGCCACTAATCACTGTGCAGCAATACAAGGGGCCACTCATCACTGTGCAGCATTATAAGGGGCCACTCATCACTGTGCAGCATTATAAGGGGCCACTCATCACTGTGCAGCATTATAAGGGGCCACTCATCACTGTGCAGCATTATAAGGGGCCACTCATCACCTTGCAGCATTATAAGGGGCCATTCATCACCGTGCAGCATAATAAGGGGCCACTAATCACCGTGCAGCATAATAAGGAGCCACTAATCACTGCAGCATTTCAAGGGGCCACTAATCACTGTGCAGCATTATAAGGGGCCACTCATCACTGTGCAGCATTACAAGGGGCCACTCATCACTGTGCAGCATTACAAGGGGCCACTAATAACTGTGCAGCATTACAAGGGGCCACTAATCACTGTGCAGCATTACAAGGGGCCACTAATCACTGTGCAGCATTACAAGGGGCCACTAATCACTGTGCAGCATTATATGGGGCCAGTAATCACTGTGCAGCATTATATAGGGCCAGTAATCACTGTGCAGCATTATATGGGGCCACTCATCACTGTGCTGCATTATAAGAGGCCACTCATCACTGTGCAGCATTATAAGGGGGCCTCTCATCACTGTGCAGCATTATACGGGGCCACTAATCACTGTGCAGCATTACAAAGGGCCACTAATCACCGTGCAGCATAAGGGGCCACTAATCACTGCATTTCAAGGGGCCACTAATCACTGTGCAGCATTATAAGTGGCCACTAATCACCGTGCAGCATTGTAAGGGGCCACTAATCAATGTGCAGCATTATAAGGGGCCACTAATCACTGTGCAGCATTATAAGGGGCCACTAATCACTGTGCAGCATTATAAGGGGCCACTAATCACTGTGCAGCATTATAAGGGGCCACTAATCATTGTGCAGCATTATAAGGGTCCACTCTCCATGCAGCATTATAAGGGGCCACCAATCACTGTGCAGCATTATATGGGGCATATGTTATTATGGACCATGTTATAGGGCTACCATTATTCACTGTGCAGCATTATTAGGCATATTTTTGTATGGAGCATCTTATGGAACCCATCATGAACTTTATGGAGCATTATATGGGGCCATCATGAACTTTATGGAGCATCTTATGGGGCCCATTTTATTTTTGAAATTTACCAGTAGCTTCGGCATTTTCCACCCTAGGTTTATAGGCGAGTCAATAAGTTTTCCCAGTTTTTTGTGACAAAATTAGGGTGGTCGGCTTATACATGGGTCGGCTTATACACGAGTATATACGGACTTCTAAAGAAAATTGCCCCCAAGTTATTTTGAGCGACCCCGCCTGCTGTACCATCCTTGTGATTTACGAGAACGTTTCTCACTTCCTGCTAGGACAGCGGAAACCCAAGGAGTAAAGAGAGAAGGTCCTTATGGCTGCATGGAGTAATGCTGGAAATCTCTAAGTCTGCGGGGACAACAGAGACTTTAGAAGAAGGCAAACCAAGGTTTAGTGCTAGCACTAGTGTGAGAGAAGGTTTATACTACAGGACAGAAGTGCTGTAACAGGAAAGAACCTAACAAATAAAAAAGATTGTAGACAAACCAGATTTTGCTATCTATTCATGTCATTGCCTTCCATATTACAGAGAAATTTCCCTAAATCCGGTATCTGATAATCCACAATGATGTATATTCAGGGTCGAACTGGGGTGTCTGGGGCCCACCAGGGGAATGGACTCTAGGGCCCCATCCTACAGCTATATGCTAATATCTGTCAGTCGTTATCCCCATTATAGTGGAGCATCGGCTGTAAAACACAGGCGGCTCCTGTACATCTACTGTGCATCCCCATAACTGGGATGTATAATTACGGTAGTTTACATTAATGTGGTTCTTTGGTTAAAACAATTTATCACCGATCCATGGGCTCTATAGGATAGCTGATCGCATACGTCCGACCATTAGAAACTGCACCGACCGGAAGAATGAGAAAGTTTTATCGTTGATAGGACACTTATCCCCATTTTAAAATGGAGCAGCAGGTTAGATATCTGACCGAAGCTTCATTCATTCTCTTTGGAGCTTCTATAAAAATACAAGTGCAGCCACTGAGGGAATGAATGGATCAGTGGTCAAGTCGGACATGCCACTCCAGTCTAATGGGGATAAAAAGTTCCACATTTTGCTGAATGGGTCCAAGTAGTTAGACCCCCCCAATCAATACGTTATCACTTGTCCTGTGAATAGGAGATTACGTTTTTCCACAGGAAACCCCTGTAAGTGCATCTCTGCCGCTGTTTACAAAGTATTTAATCTCTAATGGAAATAAAGAATATTCTCCTAATTAATATCAGAGAAGACTAATGACCGTCAAACACAACACAATCCACTGTACCAAGACCAATAATACCACATACAGGGGAGAAATACCACCACACCATGACCAGACCACATAGTACCCGCATCATATCACATAAAAGGCACAAATACAACCACACCATGACCAGACCACATATTACCACCACATAGTGACCGAATAATATGACATATTACCAGCATATAGGGACCAAATAATAATTCATACACGGAGAAATACTTCCACACTGTGAACAGTCCACAAATTGCCACCACTTATTGATGGAATACTACAGTACTGATTATGAATACAAACCACAATAATAACAACACTGTTATTACCACCAGTGACATTATACACAGTACCTCTGTATATAGTGTCAGTGTACAGGTAATATAGTGATTACCAGTGACATTATACACAGGAGCTCAGTGATCACTGGCAACATTATTGTCAAGGTTTGCTCAGCTTGTGGGATTAGGTAGTTCAGAGGTTAATGTGGATGGCCTCACTCTGAGATTCTGGGAGGCTTTTTAAAGCCTCATTGTGGGCTCATTCCTCATCGTTTATACTCAGACCCTTGGCCGAGTGTGTGTGACCCTGGTGTGCTTTGTGACTGTAATACTTTATGCTTGTTTGGTTTTGATCTGGTTCTGTCCCTGTTACGAGTTCTGCCTGTCCCTCTTGTACTGCGTTGCTATCTCTGTGTATGACTCATTGCCTATGACCTGACTATTCTCTGATTGCCCCTCTTGTACTGTGCAGCTATCTCCATGTATGACTCATTGCTTACGTTCTGACTACTCTCTGCTCGCCCCTCTGGTATCGCGCCGCCCTCTCCATGTATGACCGCCCGTTTGTCTGACCTGAGTTCCCCTCGCCTCTACTCCAGGATTCCTGTAGTAGAGTCCTACAATCATCTTCAGAAGTGGGACACTAAGCCCCGCCCCCTGTGGTCACATGATCGTAGGTCCTTGTACTTCTTACTACCTTCAGCATCGCAGGTCCCGTCTGCCTCAACTTTCCCTGCAGTATCGGACCCCGGGCCCTCCCGCAGTAGGGGTGAGTCACGCTGCTCAGCCATGGCAGTTCGCCGACGCTGACAGGATCCTGATATTTATACACAGAAGATCTGCATACAGTGTCAGTGTAATACAGTGACCACCAGTGAAATTATACACAGGAGCTTTTGGAAGTGCATTGAGCAGCAGGGTGGTTTGCTGGTGAAGGGAAAAAAAATCTCTTTAAATCTTCTGCCTGAGCGAGTGTAAGCGAGCTGAGTGTGACCTGAGCGTCAGTGCGAACGGTGGTAAGTGTGTGACTTGTGATTCAGTGACTTTGGATTCAGGGAGTTTGCAAAGGAGGTATTACTGAATTGCTGTTATATTTTATTAATACTTTTTATTTATTTTTACTTATCTTTTCTGTCTGGTGCAATCCCCATTAGGAATGTGCTCCACTATTGCCAATGCCATCCAGTGTACGTCTTGCCGCATGTACGCAATCCTTGACCAGCCAGTCGAGGGTGCATACTGCTGTGCGAGATGTGAGCACATTGTGCATTTGGAAGCCCAGATACTGGATTTAAATGTGCAGCTGGCAACACTGAGATCAATAGACAATATGGAAAGGAGACTTCTACTCACTGAGCAGACGCTCAATGAGATAGATGAGGGGGGGATGCTAGGTTGGAGCTGCAGGACAGTGAAGCAGTAAGATGGGTGACAGTTAGAAGGTGGGGTAGACAGAAGAGTGCCAGGGAGGCTAGTCCTGATCTGGCACAACCCAATAAGTTTGCCAAGTTGGCAGATGAGGGGAGTGTCAGTGCAGGGGTAGCACTGCTGCAGCAAGGCATGTCCTCTGAAAGCCAGAGGAGTATATGCTCCAGTAAGGGGAGAAATAGGAGAGCAGGGCAGGCCAGACAGGTGCTGGTAGTGGGGGACTCAATTATTAGGGGAACAGATAGGGCAATCTGTCACAAAGAAAGGGATCGTCGAACGGTGTGCTGCCTATCTGGCGCGCAAGTCTGACACATCGCTGACCGGGTTGACAGATTACTGGGAGGGGCTGGTGAGGATCCAGCGGTCATGGTGCACATTGGTACAAATGACACAGAGGTAGGTGGAAGGTCCTTAAAGATGATTTCAGGGAATTAGGCTGCAATCTTAAGGCAAGGACTTCCAAGGTGGTATTTTTGGAAATATTTCCTGTACCACGTGCCACGCCAGAGAGGAGATTAGGGAAGTTAATAAGTGGTTCAAGAATTAGTGTAGGAAGGAGGGGTTTGGGTTCCTGGAGAACTGGGCCGACTTCTCAGTTGGCTACAGGTTCTACGCTAGGGACGGGCTGCACCTCAATGGGGAGGGTGCAGCTGTGCTGGGGAAAAAAATGGCTAGAAGGGTGGAGGAGTGTTTAAACTTGGAACTAGGGGAGGGTATTCATTTTATAAGAGGGGAAGACTGTGTAGATAGAGACCTGGGCACAAATAATGAAATTGGAGGTGGTAGTGGCATGGGGGGTGAGGTTAGAACAGTTAATAATTTAAGAAATAGAGGTACAGACATACATAAAGTGCATGTATACAAATGCCAGAAGCCTCGCCAACAAAATGGAGGACTTAGAATTAATTTTGTTGGAAGATAAGGTATATTGCACCCCCTCATAGGGTATAAGGCTGCCCCCTCATAGGGTATAATGCTTCTCCCCCCTCATAGGGTATAATGCACCCCCTCATAGGGTATAATGCTGCCCCCTCATAGGGTATAACACTAGATAGATAGATAGATATGTGATAATTAGATGTATAGATAGATAATAGATAGATAGATCTATGGATAGACAGATAGAAATAAAGATATAAAGATAATAGATAGTGAAAGATATAGGTAGCTATAGAGATAGATAGATAGACCTAGATAGATATAGATAGATAAATAGATAGATAGGGGATAAATAGATATATGGATAGATAGATAGATATAAAGATAATAGATAGTGATAGCTATAGATAGGTATATAGATAGATAGATAGGGGATAAATAGATAGATCTATGGATACATGATATATAGATGGATAGATATAAAGATAATAGATAGAGATAGATATAGATAGGTATAGAGATAGATGGATATAGACTATTTATATCTATCTATATCTACCTCTATATCTATCTATCTATCTATCTATATCTATCTCTATATCTAAGATAGAGACAGATAGATATAGAGATAGAGATATAGATATACAGATAGAAATAGATAGATATAGAGATATATAGATATAGAGACAGATAGATATAGAGATAGATATAGATAGATATAGAGATATATAAAAAACAAACCACAATACTCACCTCTCCTCCTGCTCCCACGCTGATGACGGCTTCAGTGTCAGCAGCTAACCCGTCTGCCAGACACACAGCGGGTGCGCGATGAAGTGACGTCATCGCGCATCGGCTGTGAGTCAGGAGCAGAGGGGACTGATGGGAGAGAGATGCTCTCTATTCCACTGAAATTGAGCGCAGCGCCGGCTGCCTAGGTTGGGGAGCGGGGCCCCGGGGTGAGTGGAGGCCGAGAGTGAATGAATATTCATTTCTCTTTAGTAGTGGGGACAGTGGCTCCTGCCTCCTGACACCCGCTGCTGCTCCGCTGGCAGGGCCCCCATAGCAGCTGTGTGGCACTGGCTGGGGGCCCCTGGAGCAGTGGGGGCCCTAGGCAACTGCTGTCCCTGTATACCAGTAGAGGTGCCAGGGCCCACCAGATGCCAGGGCCCACCGGAGAATCAGTCCGACGCTACCTGTCTGTATATATAATGTCAGTGTACAAGTAATAGAATGATCACTGGAGACATACACAGGAGTTCTGTATATAGTGTATAGTGTACAGGTAATACAGTGACTCACCAGTAACATTATACACAGGAGCTCTGCATATAGTCAGCGTACAGGTAATACAAGGATCACCAGTGACATTATACACAGGAGCTCTGTATATACTATATAATGTAAGTGTCCAGGTAAATCACTGACTTACCAGTGACCTCTGTATTTGTAGCGATTCATCTTCGCTTTTCTTCCTCTTCCAGCCAGGACA
Organism: Dendrobates tinctorius; assembly: GCF_039654945.1. Classification (NCBI taxonomy): domain Eukaryota; kingdom Metazoa; phylum Chordata; class Amphibia; order Anura; family Dendrobatidae; genus Dendrobates; species Dendrobates tinctorius. The sequence continues at coordinate 103,083 of NW_027362324.1, read as the reverse complement.
CGTTTGCTGCAGAAAATAACACACTATACTTGATCACTTCTAGACCACATTCCCCACTTTCCCCCCCGACTTCTACACTTTATGTGTAAAGGTCAGCCAGGGCAGTAGTCGTGGCTGAGTATTTCGGGTTCGGGCATTGTATACCCTGACCTCCCTCTACAGGAAAACGGTACCTCTTCTCTTGCATGGTACGGTGAATACTCACCGTGCCGTCAGCGTCCCCTTTGCTACGCCGACTTGATGCTGATCCTTGATCCCAATGAATAGAGACACAGTCCAGGGCAACTCTTAACTGAGCAAATTTATTATCTTCAGGACACAGCACATCCACATAGTTTCCAGCATTTTCATCACAGTAAAGACAGCACATTACTTCATCTTTCCCTTCACTGTTCCTTGCAGTGTTTCCGTTTGACGAAGCGTCTCAGATGGCTCCTCAGTGTCCTCCCTGTATAGCGTCACCATGGTGAAGCGCTCTCCAGCATGTTTCGCCCCGGACATCAGAGATTCAGCCCACGTAGCTTTCCACCACATTCTGGAGTGACCTGCCCGTACCCTTTTACGGTAACCTTCAATCTTCCTCTGTTTACTTACACTCTTTTCCACTTTATTGCTGATTCTGCAGTACCGTGTTCTTCTCTAGATGGCTGGGCATCAGCTTTAACATCACGGGGTAGTTAGGCAGCTCAGGCATATAGCCCACCCGAGCACAAAGGGGTCAGGCCTCTGACTGCCTGAAACTGGAAGACCATCCTGGCTTATTCTCCAGCTATCCCCTCCTACAGTTAACTCCTATATGTCCTACAGCTACATCTACTGTGCAATGAGCTCAGTGCCCCATCTAGTGACCATAGCCCAGACTGCACTGTCCCTACCAAGTACAAGGTGCAGAAACATAGCTTATGCTATATAAATAATACAGCAACATGAAATATACGATAATGCGCAACAATGGTATAACATATATATAAATATATATACAAGTACAACAGCAACATGGGGGTTTAAAGGGGTAAGACTCTCAACCCCTTACACATGTCTACATATTGATATTAGTCATGTATTATACTACAGCACAGGCACCATTTTGATGAATGCAAACCTTTTTTTTGTAACCCCACAAACACCCGGAGCACCAGAATCTCAATAACTGAAATTTACAAATACAGATTACACAACAACCACAAGATGCATTTCATCACCCAGGTCACCTCATTTTAATCAGTATAACAGCGTAGACCTGACACTGTCTGTACTTTACTGTTCACAATCCTGCTGACAGGATCCCTTTAAATCTAAATTTTAATAAGTTTGTTCTTTTCTGCGCTAAACGTCCCCCAAACCCTGAGGACGGCGAGTATACCTTGGTTGTGTTTTGCTGTATGTGTATACAAAAGTAAAAGAAGAGCACCTATCAGGGGCTCAGAAAAGCTGGGTGGCATGTGTGCTAGTGTGTGACCCAGCGCAGGTGTCTCACTGGCCTATCAAAACAGTGACCGATAGCAGCAAACAGTGTGATGTGGATATGAGAACTGTCTGCGGGGTGCGCTTAGGTGAGTGGACAAAAGAATATGGGAGGTTCACCTTTATAGTAACATCCCAGGGCAGGTGTGTCGTGAGCAAGTGGTGTTCAAGAAATATTGGTGGCAGTGGTTGTGACTTATCCTGACACACAATGTACAGGGAAATGGGAAAATTGTGAAAAAAAACGCAATTCTGACCTTAATTATGTTTACGGCGTACATTATGTGGTAAAAATGACCATGTAATATGATTCTCCTCATCAGTATGATTACAGAGATACTAAACGTGCCCAGATTTTTAAATTATTTTAGTGGTAGAAAAAAATCAAGACTTTGAAATAAAAAATATGTTGGAGTTTGTGTTGCCATTTTCCGAGACCCGTAGTTTTACTTTTTCGTTCAATAGAGCTATGAGAGGGATTATTTTTTCATAAGGCGAGACGTTATTATGGATATTACTTTGGGATACATATGACATTTTAGTTGCTTGTTACGTATTTTAAGTGGTATTGCAGCGACCAAAAAATACCGCAATGTTGGCGTTTTTAAATTTTTTGTGTTTACCAATTGGGTTAATTATTTTTATATTTTGATAGCTCGGACTTTGCTGGATGTGGCGATATCACTTGACATTTTTTTTTATGTTCATTTTCAATGGAGGAAAATTGAACTTTTATGAGTTTTTTTTTCAGATTTGTTTAAATCTTTTTTTGTTGTTTTACTTTTCTTTTCACTTCATTTATCGCTCCCTAAGGCCCCTTTCACACTTCAGTTTTTTGCAATCAGTCACAATCCGTCAGGTTTTGACAAAAACGGATCCTCAGTTTTTTTTTGAGGATCCGTTTTTTCCCCATTGACTTGCATTAATGGCGGATTGTGACGGATGGCTGTCCGTTTCATCAGTTTTTTTTTTGAGGATCCGCCAAAAGTTGCTGTCCGTCACCATCCTCAAAGATTTCAAAACGGAGCTTGCAACAAAACTCTCTCTCTCTCTCTCTCCTTCCCGACCAGCGTTTCCTTTAAATTTCCTCATTTTCAGGATCCTGTGCCATCCGTTCACATCAGTTCAGAACGGATCCGCTTGTCTGCCTTTTTGGCGGATTTGAACTGATGCAAAAAACTGAAGTGTGAAAGAGGCCTAAGCTGTACTACATACAGGGGCTAATGGTGCAGCAGAAGTGTGAACTTTTTGATGCTTTTGTTTAATATTTTCCACTATAGTATATGGAGAGCATAAAAAACGCATGCAAAATTCCAATGAAGTCTCCAATTGTGGAACTGAAGCATTCCTCTACTAAAAAAAATGCATTCGAAAAAACTGCCACAAAAAAATACAATAAAAAGTTTTGATTGCTTTAGTGCGAATACCTATGGAAACAATGCAGCACTTCTGCACGTGTGAACATGGCCCAGGAGAGACTCTGGACAATTTGTACGTTCTACACCAGGTTCACACTTGGGGTTATTTATTTTTTTATCACTACTTAGAATTACAGACAAATTAAAAAAAGTGATCTGAGCCAATTATATGGAAAAAATACAATATTATTTAACATTTATTCTGAAGCTATATGAAATAATTCCGACTACAGCAATGGTCTGTGCCCATCACGGGTGATCCGTGTTACCGGGAAGAGAGGAGGAGACATTCCTACAAGGAGCTGACAATAGATACATCACATTATCTCACATATGAGGATACAGAATTATACAGGTTTGAAAATATCAAATAGAAAGATTTGCCTGTAAACAGGTAAAAAAGCAAAAACAGTAAATAAAGCAATGACTTGCGCTATTGTACCGGTAAGTTTTTATACATCTCATCCCAATCCAGCTAACCCCTATCCGTACAGTGGCAGCTGGTATTGGATGGTCTGCCATGGGTAACATAACTAGTTCTCCTATATTAGACCCATTGCCATGTTCGTCTTTATGACATCACAGAAGCGTTGTCCACGAGTCATGGAATGTTCCGCAAGAACGGTCAGTGCGAGGCAAGCAGAGATAGAGAGGAGAGCTGAACACTAACCCAGAGCGACTTGTAAATCACTTTTTACTTGTTTTGTTTATTTTTTTTACTTTTATTTCTTTTTTTTGGGAGTGTTTTCTACCATCCGCACACACTTTTGTGTGTGTGGAGGGGAAGGCAGCCTAATGGCTGCACCCGTAGCTGGAGGAAAGTTCCAACCACGGAGACGTCTCCCACATGCCAGGACATCCCTATACAGTCAGAGGCCTGAACACCACCAAAGGCCAACTGGCTTCACGGGGTATGTGATGGCAGTGCTTTATTATATCGTGTCAATTATTAAATGCCTGTTCAAAACACCAGAAAAGGCAAAGGACCGATATTCCAGACTGAAAAGTCCACCACCATATCCTACAATGCCCGAAATAGGCCGATTCGTACAACCTGCAGCAAACATCAGCGCAGAGCCAGAGGGTATGAAGGAACGCCTGATACTCACCAGAACAGTAGATGAGGAAGAGACAACAGCCACATTGCCCAGGAGCCCATCCCCATGCACCTGGATGGAGCTAACTCCCTCTCAAGCACGTATACTCCTCAGTATGCCTTACGACCATCAACCGCGTATTAAGGTGACTGCTAAACAAGGCTACAATCCTACACCACACCTGCCAGTCAGCTATACCACTGGAAAGATCATGCAAGTAATGCTGATGAGCCCACAGGATGTACAACGTGCCTACAAGAGAGATTTGGGTTTCCTTCCAAGTCCTAGGAAGATCATTCTCCCGAGAAGAGAATTCCGCGGCACTTTGATTTAGCCGGCGGAAAATGTAGTGGCGAGTTGCTTGCAGCAAGCACATACCATCTTCTGCACAGCTGCTTCTTAGACAGATTTTCCGGTTTTGACTATGGCTTGATCAATGGATCATGTTTCTATACTGCCGCCTGCCCTGACCTCTGCTTGTTTAAAGTTATGCATCTACACTGCCGCCTGCCCTGACCTTTGCTTGCTCAATGGATTATGTTTTTGAACTGCCGCCTGCCTGACCTCTGCTTGCTCAATGGATTGTTTCTGCACTGCCGCCTGCCTTCACCTCTGCTTGCTCAATGGATTATGTTTTTGAACTGCCGCCTACCCTGACCTCTGCTTGCTCAATGGATTATGTTTCTGCACTGCCGCCTGCCTTGACCTCTGCTTGCTCAGTGGATTATGTTTTTGAACTGCCGCCTGCCCTGACCTCTGCTTGCTCAATGGATTATGTTTTTGAACTGACGCCTGCCCTGACCTCTGCTTGCTCAATGGATTATGTTTCTGCACTGCCGCCTGCCTGACGTCTGCTTGCTCAATGGATTATGTTTTTGAACTGCCGCCTGCCCTGACCTCAGCTTGCTCAATGGATTATGTTTCTGCACTGCCGCCTGCCCTGACCTCAGCTTGCTCAATGGATTATGCTTCTGCACTGCCGCCTGCCCTGACCTCTGCTTGTTTCCGGTTATTAATCTGTGATACTAATAAAAATGTATATTATTCTGCACTATATGGACTGTGGGTCGTTTTTTTTCTTTGGTTTTATGGTTGTTTCCGGTTATGTTTTTGCACTGCTGCCTGCCCTGACCTCTGCTTGTTTCCGGTTATGTTTCTGCACTGCTGCCTGCCCTGACCTTTGCTTGTTTCTGACTACTCATTTGCCTGCTGATTTTGTACTTCTTCCTCAATGCCTGCACTTTTAAGACCCCAGTAGAGCTAATTTATATAAATCCTGCATCCTAACAATGAAGCCGGGTTATAGGGCTTCTGATCACAATGGTAGGATGATGCCTCAATGTGAAGAAGGGTAGCACCAGTTCTTCACCTAACAGTATGGAATGCTTATCTAAAAAAATGAAAAAGGAACAGTACAGTATAGACAAAGGTCCCATAAACTCAACAAGAACAAACCATTAAGAACTTTAAGCATAAACATGTGAGACAACAAACCAAGTGGCTCAGAATACCACATCCGACCCAACCAGCAGTTTTGTTGAAGGTATTTTCCTCTGATCTTTCGTTAAGAGGGTACAACATCTCAAATACATTAGACTGGTGTGGGTCTCCAACCATTTAGGAACCCTCAAATCAATAGTACAGGGGTCTTGAATCAGCCACAAAATTGCTTCAGGAAGAATTGGGTGGAGCACTGGTTTCATATGTACCCTGCCGCTCATGTCAAGGTCTATGAAAATAACCAAACACAAGGCTGAGTACTCAGATCTTATAGGAACCTCCCCAATAGTGAATGGCCATCTGTACATTCATAGTTCCCCAGGTCTGTAGACAGATGCGGGTTTCACGTCCGGGACCTCTGCCTATCAGACATTTATAGAATATTTTATGGATAACACATAAATGTATGGGAAAACTCCTCTTGTAAATAGTGCGCCTCAAGTTTCTTCTGCTGTTTGCAGTGGAATGTAGTCATCATAGCTAATATGAGGGAAGGATTCCTGAGAGGGGGTATACATCTACTATATCCATATTCTGTGGATATCTACCCTAATAAAGCTTATGGACGGTGAGTGCAGTGATGAGACCGACCCTTTATCAACATGTTCTGTCCCACAAACTAATGTAGTACACTGCACTGACCGCCGATAGACTTTATTCTCCAAAGACAATTTAAGTTTGTTATATGTATTAAAATACTTTTTTTCCCAGAATTATCTAAGAATTATCGACAAGGAAAATGGACTCAAGATAAAGCTTAGAAACATATATTTCTTTACAGCTCCTGATATAGGTATTGCGGTCTTTAAAAACAGTAGTCCCCAACTTCTGCCTCCTCAGCAAGTTATCCCCTAGCCATTGGTAGATCATAACTTGCTGATTACGGGTGTTTCACTGCCAGGACCCCCACCAATCCTAAGAACAGGGTGTCTGGAACAAGCGGCTGTTAAGAATGCGCAACAACACTTCTTTCATTATGGGACAATGATGGGGCTGATATGCTGATGATGGACTATGATGGGGCTGATGTGCTGATGATGGACTATGATGGGGCTGATGTGCTGATGATGGACTATGATGGGGTTGATGTGCTGATGATGGACTATGATGGGGCTGATGTGCTGATGATGAACTATGATTGGGATGATGAAGTCTGCAATAACAGAGCATAGCAGTACAACCCCTTAGCCTGGAGTGCCCTAACAAATAGCTGGGGAGGGTCCGAGCTCACAGTCAGACCTTAGAAGAAGAGTTAATAGTTTTGTTTCTTCTGTCTTAAAGGACAAAAAAGGCTTACAGTATATACTCGCGTATAAGTCGAGATTTTCAGCCCATTTTTTGGGGCTGAAAGTCCCCCTCTCGGCTTATACGCGAGTCATATACCGGGGGTCGGCCAGGGAGGGGGAGCGGGAGGGGGTGTCGGAGATCATACTCACCTCTCCTGGCATGTTTCTGCAGCCCCCCGTGCTTATTCCATCTTCTCGGCGCTGTTCTTCCTGCTTTCAGCGGTCACGTGGTACGCTCATTACCCTCATTAATATGCACATATGTAATGAGCGGCACCACGTGACCGCAGAAAGCAGGAAGAACAGCACTGAGAAGATGGAACAAGCACGGGGGGCTGCAGAGACATGCCAGGAGAGGTGAGTATAACGGGGGGAGCCATATTCACCTGTGCCCCATTCCACCGCTGCGCATCGCTCTGCTGTCTTGCTTCCTCTGGCAGTGACGTTAAGGTCAGAGGGTGCCATGACGTAGTTAGCAGGCGCCCTCTGCCTGAACAGTCACTGCAGAGCCAGCAACGCTGAGGAGCAGCAGCTGCAGCAGTGACAAGGTGAGTATATAGTTTTTTTTTTCATTTTTTTAATTGAGGCTGCGGCAGCAGCATTGTAAGGGGCCACTAATCACTGTGCAGCAATACAAGGGGCCACTCATCACTGTGCAGCATTATAAGGGGCCACTCATCACTGTGCAGCATTATAAGGGGCCACTCATCACTGTGCAGCATTATAAGGGGCCACTCATCACTGTGCAGCATTATAAGGGGCCACTCATCACCTTGCAGCATTATAAGGGGCCACTCATCACCGTGCAGCATAATAAGGGGCCACTAATCACCGTGCAGCATAATAAGGAGCCACTAATCACTGCAGCATTTCAAGGGGCCACTAATCACTGTGCAGCATTATAAGGGGCCACTCATCACTGTGCAGCATTACAAGGGGCCACTAATAACTGTGCAGCATTACAAGGGGCCACTAATCACTGTGCAGCATTACAAGGGGCCACTAATCACTGTGCAGCATTACAAGGGGCCACTAATCACTGTGCAGCATTATATGGGGCCAGTAATCACTGTGCAGCATTATATGGGGCCAGTAATCACTGTGCAGCATTATATGGGGCCACTCATCACTGTGCTGCATTATAAGAGGCCACTCATTACTGTGCAGCATTATAAGGGGGCCTCTCATTACTGTGCAGCATTATACGGGGCCACTAATCACTGTGCAGCATTACAAAGGGCCACTAATCACCGTGCAGCATAAGGGGCCACTAATCACTGCAGCATTTCAAGGGGCCACTAATCACTGTGCAGCATTATAAGTGGCCACTAATCACCGTGCAGCATTGTAAGGGGCCACTAATCAATGTGCAGCATTATAAGGGGCCACTAATCACTGTGCAGCATTATAAGGGGCCACTAATCACTGTGCAGCATTATAAGGGGCCACTAATCACTGTGCAGCATTATAAGGGGCCACTAATCATTGTGCAGCATTATAAGGGGCCACTCTCCATGCAGCATTATAAGGGGCCACCAATCACTGTGAAGCATTATATGGGGCATATGTTATTATGGACCATGTAATAGGGCTACCATTATTCACTGTGCAGCATTATTAGGCATATTTTTGTATGGAGCATCTTATGGAACCCATCATGAACTTTATGGAGCATTATATGGGGCCATCATGAACTTTATGGAGCATCTTATGGGGCCCATTTTATTTTTGAAATTTACCAGTAGCTTCGGCATTTTCCACCCTAGGTTTATAGGCGAGTCAATAAGTTTTCCCAGTTTTTTGTGACAAAATTAGGGTGGTCGGCTTATACATGGGTCGGCTTATACGCGAGTATATACGGACTTCTAAAGAAAATTGCCCCCAAGTTATTTTGAGCGACCCCGCCTGCTGTACCATCCTTGTGATTTACGAGAACGTTTCTCACTTCCTGCTAGGACAGCGGAAACCCAAGGAGTAAAGAGAGAAGGTCCTTATGGCTGCATGGAGTAATGCTGGAAATCTCTAAGTCTGCGGGGACAACAGAGACTTTAGAAGAAGGCAAACCAAGGTTTAGTGCTAGCACTAGTGTGAGAGAAGGTTTATACTACAGGAGAGAAGTGCTGTAACAGGAAAGAACCTAACAAATAAAAAAGATTGTAGACAAACCAGATTTTGCTATCTATTCATGTCATTGCCTTCCATATTACAGAGAAATTTCCCTAAATCCGGTATCTGATAATCCACAATGATGTATATTCAGGGTCGAACTGGGGTGTCTGGGGCCCACCAGGGGAATGGACTCTAGGGCCCCATCCTACAGCTATATGCTAATATCTGTCAGTCGTTATCCCCATTATAGTGGAGCATCGGCTGTAAAACACAGGCGGCTCCTGCACATCTACTGTGCACCCCCATAACTGGGATGTATAATTACGGTAGTTTACATTAATGTGGTTCTTTGGTTAAAACAATTTATCACCGATCCATGGGCTCTATAGGATAGCATACGTCCGACCATTAGAAACTGCACCGACCGGAAGAATGAGAAAGTTTTATCGTTGATAGGACACTTATCCCCATTTTAAAATGGAGCAGCAGGTTAGATATCTGACCGAAGCTTCATTCATTCTCTTTGGAGCTTCTATAAAAATACAAGTGCAGCCACTGAGGGAATGAATGGATCAGTTGTCAAGTCGGACATGCCACTCCAGTCTAATGGGGATAAAAAGTTCCACATTTTGCTGAATGGGTCCAAGTAGTTAGACCCCCCCAATCAATACGTTATCACTTGTCCTGTGAATAGGAGATTACGTTTTTCCACAGGAAACCCCTGTAAGTGCATCTCTGCCGCTGTTTACAAAGTATTTAATCTCTAATGGAAATAAAGAATATTCTCCTAATTAATATCAGAGAAGACTAATGACCGTCAAACACAACACAATCCACTGTACCAAGACCAATAATACCACATACAGGGGAGAAATACCACCACACCATGACCAGACCACATAGTACCCGCATCATATCACATAAAAGGCACAAATACAACCACACCATGACCAGACCACATATTACCACCACATAGTGACCGAATAATATGACATATTACCAGCATATAGGGACCAAATAATAATTCATACACGGAGAAATACTTCCACACTGTGAACAGTCCACAAATTACCACCACTTATTGATGGAATACTACAGTACTGATTATGAATACAAACCACAATAATAACAACACTGTTATTACCACCAGTGACATTATACACAGTACCTCTGTATATAGTGTCAGTGTACAGGTAATACAGTGATTACCAGTGACATTATACACAGGAGCTCAGTGATCACTGGCAACATTATTGTCAAGGTTTGCTCAGCTTGTGGGATTAGGTAGTTCAGAGGTTAATGTGGATGGCCTCACTCTGAGATTCTGGGAGGCTTTTTAAAGCCTCATTGTGGGCTCATTCCTCATCGTTTATACTCAGACCCTTGGCCGAGTGTGTGTGACCCTGGTGTGCTTTGTGACTGTAATACTTTATGCTTGTTTGGTTTTGATCTGGTTCTGTCCCTGTTACGAGTTCTGCCTGTCCCTCTTGTACTGCGTTGCTATCTCTGTGTATGACTCATTGCCTATGACCTGACTATTCTCTGATTGCCCCTCTTGTACTGTGCAGCTATCTCCATGTATGACTCATTGCTTACGTTCTGACTACTCTCTGCTCGCCCCTCTGGTATCGCGCCGCCCTCTCCATGTATGACCGCCCGTTTGTCTGACCTGAGTTCCCCTCGCCTCTACTCCAGGATTCCTGTAGTAGAGTCCTACAATCATCTTCAGAAGTGGGACACTAAGCCCCGCCCCCTGTGGTCACATGATCGTAGGTCCTTGTACTTCTTACTACCTTCAGCATCGCAGGTCCCGTCTGCCTCAACTTTCCCTGCAGTATCGGACCCCGGGCCCTCCCGCAGTAGGGGTGAGTCACGCTGCTCAGCCGTGGCAGTTCGCCGACGCTGACAGGATCCTGATATTTATACACAGAAGATCTGCATACAGTGTCAGTGTAATACAGTGACCACCAGTGAAATTATACACAGGAGCTTTTGGAAGTGCATTGAGCAGCAGGGTGGTTTGCTGGTGAAGGGAAAAAAAATCTCTTTAAATCTTCTGCCTGAGCGAGTGTAAACGAGCTGAGTGTGACCTGAGCGTAAGTGCGAACGGTGGTAAGTGTGTGACTTGTGATTCAGTGACTTTGGATTCAGGGAGTTTGCAAAGGAGGTATTACTGAATTGCTGTTATATTTTATTAATACTTTTTATTTATTTTTACTTATCTTTTCTGTCTGGTGCAATCCCCATTAGGAATGTGCTCCACTATTGCCAATGCCATCCAGTGTACGTCTTGCCGCATGTACGCAATCCTTGACCAGCCAGTCGAGGGTGCATACTGCTGTGCGAGATGTGAGCACATTGTGCATTTGGAAGCCCAGATACTGGATTTAAATGTGCAGCTGGCAACACTGAGATCAATAGACAATATGGAAAGGAGACTTCTACTCACTGAGCAGACGCTCAATGAGATAGATGAGGGGGGGATGCTAGGTTGGAGCTGCAGGACAGTGAAGCAGTAAGATGGGTGACAGTTAGAAGGTGGGGTAGACAGAAGAGTGCCAGGGAGGCTAGTCCTGATCTGGCACAACCCAATAAGTTTGCCAAGTTGGCAGATGAGGGGAGTGTCAGTGCAGGGGTAGCACTGCTGCAGCAAGGCATGTCCTCTGAAAGCCAGAGGAGTATATGCTCCAGTAAGGGGAGAAATAGGAGAGCAGGGCAGGCCAGACAGGTGCTGGTAGTGGGGGACTCAATTATTAGGGGAACAGATAGGGCAATCTGTCACAAAGAAAGGGATCGTCGAACGGTGTGCTGCCTATCTGGCGCGCAAGTCTGACACATCGCTGACCGGGTTGACAGATTACTGGGAGGGGCTGGTGAGGATCCAGCGGTCATGGTGCACATTGGTACAAATGACACAGAGGTAGGTGGAAGGTCCTTAAAGATGATTTCAGGGAATTAGGCTGCAATCTTAAGGCAAGGACCTCCAAGGTGGTATTTTTGGAAATATTTCCTGTACCACGTGCCACGCCAGAGAGGAGATTAGGGAAGTTAATAAGTGGTTCAAGAATTAGTGTAGGAAGGAGGGGTTTGGGTTCCTGGAGAACTGGGCCGACTTCTCAGTTGGCTACAGGTTCTACGCTAGGGACGGGCTGCACCTCAATGGGGAGGGTGCAGCTGTGCTGGGGAAAAAAATGGCTAGAAGGGTGGAGGAGTGTTTAAATTTGGAACTAGGGGAGGGTATTCATTTTATAAGAGGGGAAGACTGTGTAGATAGAGACCTGGGCACAAATAATGAAATTGGGGGTGGTAGTGGCATGGGGGGTGAGGTTAGAACAGTTAATAATTTAAGAAATAGAGGTACAGACATACATAAAGTGCATGTATACAAATGCCAGAAGCCTCGCCAACAAAATGGAGGACTTAGAATTAATTTTGTTGGAAGATAAGGTATATTGCACCCCCTCATAGGGTATAAGGCTGCCCCCTCATAGGGTATAATGCTTCTCCCCCCTCATAGGGTATAATGCACCCCCTCATAGGGTATAATGCTGCCCCCTCATAGGGTATAACACTAGATAGATAGATAGATAGATATGTGATAATTAGATGTATAGATAGATAATAGATAGATAGATCTATGGATAGACAGATAGATATAAAGATATAAAGATAATAGATAGTGAAAGATATAGGTAGCTATAGAGATAGATAGACCTAGATAGATATAGATAGATAAATAGATAGATAGGGGATAAATAGATATATGGATAGATAGATAGAAAGATAGATAGATAGATAGATAGATAGATATAAAGATAATAGATAGTGATAGCTATAGATAGGTATATAGATAGATAGATAGGGGATAAATAGATAGATCTATGGATAGATGATATATAGATGGATAGATATAAAGATAATAGATAGAGATAGATATAGATAGGTATAGAGATAGATGGATATAGACTATTTATATCTATCTATATCTACCTCTATATCTATCTATCTATCTATCTATATCTATCTCTATATCTAAGATAGAGACAGATAGATATAGAGATAGAGATATAGATATACAGATAGAAATAGATAGATATAGAGATATATAGATATAGAGACAGATAGATATAGAGATAGATATAGATAGATATAGAGATATATAAAAAACAAACCACAATACTCACCTCTCCTCCTGCTCCCACGCTGATGACGGCTTCAGTGTCAGCAGCTAACCCGTCTGCCAGACACACAGCGGGTGCGCGATGAAGTGACGTCATCGCGCATCGGCTGTGAGTCAGGAGCAGAGGGGACTGATGGGAGAGAGATGCTCTCTCTTCCACTGCAATTGAGCGCGGCGCCGGCTGCCTAGGTTGGGGAGCGGGGCCCCGGGGTGAGTGAAGGCCGAGAGTGAATGAATATTCATTTCTCTTTAGTAGTGGGGACAGTGGCTCCTGCCTCCTGACACCCGCTGCTGCTCCGCTGGCAGGGCCCCCATAGCAGCTGTGTGGCACTGGCTGGGGGCCCCTGGAGCAGTGGGGGCCCTAGGCAACTGCTGTCCCTGTATACCAGTAGAGGTGCCAGGGCCCACCAGATGCCAGGGCCCACCGGAGAATCAGTCCGACGCTACCTGTCTGTATATATAATGTCAGTGTACAAGTAATAGAATGATCACTGGAGACATACACAGGAGTTCTGTATATAGTGTATAGTGTACAGGTAATACAGTGACTCACCAGTAACATTATACACAGGAGCTCTGCATATAGTCAGCGTACAGGTAATACAAGGATCACCAGTGACATTATACACAGGAGCTCTGTATATACTATATAATGTAAGTGTCCAGGTAAATCACTGACTTATCAGTGACCTCTGTATTTGTAGCGATTCATCTTCGCTTTTCTTCCTCTTCCAGCCAGGACACGTTTGCTGCAGAAAATAACACACTATACTTGATCACTTCTAGACCACATTCCCCACTTTCCCCCCCGACTTCTACACTTTATGTGTAAAGGTCAGCCAGGGCAGTAGTCGTGGCTGAGTATTTCGGGTTCGGGCATTGTATACCCTGACCTCCCTCTACAGGAAAACGGTACCTCTTCTCTTGCATGGTACGGTGAATACTCACCGTGCCGTCAGCGTCCCCTTTGCTACGCCGACTTGATGCTGATCCTTGATCCCAATGAATAGAGACACAGTCCAGGGCAACTCTTAACTGAGCAAATTTATTTTCTTCAGGACACAGCACATCCACATAGTTTCCAGCATTTTCATCACAGTAAAGACAGCACATTACTTCATCTTTCCCTTCACTGTTCCTTGCAGTGTTTCCGTTTGATGAAGCGTCTCAGATGGCTCCTCAGTGTCCTCCCTGTATAGCGTCACCATGGTGAAGCGCTCTCCAGCATGTTTCGCCCCGGACATCAGAGATTCAGCCCACGTAGCTTTCCACCACATTCTGGAGTGACCTGCCCGTACCCTTTTACGGTAACCTTCAATCTTCCTCTGTTTACTTACACTCTTTTCCACTTTATTGCTGATTCTGCAGTACCGTGTTCTTCTCTAGATGGCTGGGCATCAGCTTTAACATCACGGGGTAGTTAGGCAGCTCAGGCATATAGCCCACCCGAGCACAAAGGGGTCAGGCCTCTGACTGCCTGAAACTGGAAGACCATCCTGGCTTATTCTCCAGCTATCCCCTCCTACAGTTAACTCCTATATGTCCTACAGCTACATCTACTGTGCAATGAGCTCAGTGCCCCATCTAGTGACCATAGCCCAGACTGCACTGTCCCTACCAAGTACAAGGTGCAGAAACATAGCTTATGCTATATAAATAATACAGCAACATGAAATATACGATAATGCGCAACAATGGTATAACATATATATAAATATATATACAAGTACAACAGCAACATGGGGGTTTAAAGGGGTAAGACTCTCAACCCCTTACACATGTCTACATATTGATATTAGTCATGTATTATACTACAGCACAGGCACCATTTTGATGAATGCAAACCTTTTTTTTGTAACCCCACAAACACCCGGAGCACCAGAATCTCAATAACTGAAATTTACAAATACAGATTACACAACAACCACAAGATGCATTTCATCACCCAGGTCACCTCATTTTAATCAGTATAACAGCGTAGACCTGACACTGTCTGTACTTTACTGTTCACAATCCTGCTGACAGGATCCCTTTAAATCTAAATTTTAATAAGTTTGTTCTTTTCTGCGCTAAACGTCCCCCAAACCCTGAGGACGGCGAGTATACCTTGGTTGTGTTTTGCTGTATGTGTATACAAAAGTAAAAGAAGAGCACCTATCAGGGGCTCAGAAAAGCTGGGTGGCATGTGTGCTAGTGTGTGACCCAGCGCAGGTGTCTCACTGGCCTATCAAAACAGTGACCGATAGCAGCAAACAGTGTGATGTGGATGTGAGAACTGTCTGCGGGGTGCGCTTAGGTGAGTGGACAAAAGAATATGGGAGGTTCACCTTTATAGTAACATCCCAGGGCAGGTGTGTCGTGAGCAAGTGGTGTTCAAGAAATATTGGTGGCAGTGGTTGTGACTTATCCTGACACACAATGTACAGGGAAATGGGAAAATTGTGAAAAAAAACGCAATTCTGACCTTAATTATGTTTACGGCGTACATTATGTGGTAAAAATGACCATGTAATATGATTCTCCTCATCAGTATGATTACAGAGATACTAAACGTGCCCAGATTTTTAAATTATTTTAGTGGTAGAAAAAAAATCAAGACTTTGAAATAAAAAATATGTTGGAGTTTGTGTTGCCAT
The DNA here is from genome assembly GCF_039654945.1 of Dendrobates tinctorius. NCBI lineage: Eukaryota > Metazoa > Chordata > Amphibia > Anura > Dendrobatidae > Dendrobates > Dendrobates tinctorius. Next base: position 87,393 of record NW_027362324.1, on the reverse strand, counting down.
TTTCCGAGACCCGTAGTTTTACTTTTTCGTTCAATAGAGCTATGAGAGGGATTATTTTTTTATAAGGCGAGACGTTATTATGGATATTACTTTGGGATAGATATGACATTTTAGTTGCTTGTTACGTATTTTAAGTGGTATTGCAGCGACCAAAAAATACCGCAATGTTGGCGTTTTTAAATTTTTTGTGTTTACCAATTGGGTTAATTATTTTTATATTTTGATAGCTCGGACTTTGCTGGATGCGGCGATATCACTTGACATTTTTTTTTATGTTCATTTTCAATGGAGGAAAATTGAACTTTTATGAGTTTTTTTTTCAGATTTGTTTAAATCTTTTTTTGTTGTTTTACTTTTCTTTTCACTTCATTTATCGCTCCCTAAGGCCCCTTTCACACTTCAGTTTTTTGCAATCAGTCACAATCCGTCAGGTTTTGACAAAAACGGATCCTCAGTTTTTTTTTGAGGATCCGTTTTTTCCCCATTGACTTGCATTAATGGCGGATTGTGACGGATGGCTGTCCGTTTCATCAGTTTTTTTTTTGAGGATCCGCCAAAAGTTGCTGTCCGTCACCATCCTCAAAGATTTCAAAACGGAGCTTGCAACAAAACTCTCTCTCTCTCTCTCTCCTTCCCGACCAGCGTTTCCTTTAAATTTCCTCATTTTCAGGATCCTGTGCCATCCGTTCACATCAGTTCAGAACGGATCCGCTTGTCTGCCTTTTTGGCGGATTTGAACTGATGCAAAAAACTGAAGTGTGAAAGAGGCCTAAGCTGTACTACATACAGGGGCTAATGGTGCAGCAGAAGTGTGAACTTTTTGATGCTTTTGTTTAATATTTTCCACTATAGTATATGGAGAGCATAAAAAACGCATGCAAAATTCCAATGAAGTCTCCAATTGTGGAACTGAAGCATTCCTCTACTAAAAAAAATGCATTCGAAAAAACTGCCACAAAAAAATACAATAAAAAGTTTTGATTGCTTTAGTGCGAATACCTATGGAAACAATGCAGCACTTCTGCACGTGTGAACATGGCCCAGGAGAGACTCTGGACAATTTGTACGTTCTACACCAGGTTCACACTTGGGGTTATTTATTTTTTTATCACTACTTAGAATTACAGACAAATTAAAAAAAGTGATCTGAGCCAATTATATGGAAAAAATACAATATTATTTAACATTTATTCTGAAGCTATATGAAATAATTCTGACTACAGCAATGGTCTGTGCCCATCACGGGTGATCCGTGTTACCGGGAAGAGAGGAGGAGACATTCCTGGAAGAAGCTGACAATAGATACATCACATTATCTCACGTATGAGGATACAGAATTATACAGGTTTGAAAATATCAAATAGAAAGATTTGCCTGTAAACAGGTAAAAAAGCAAAAACAGTAAATAAAGCAATGACTTGCGCTATTGTACCGGTAAGTTTTTATACATCTCATCCCAATCCAGCTAACCCCTATCCGTACAGTGGCAGCTGGTATTGGATGGTCTGCCATGGGTAACATAACTAGTTCTCCTATATTAGACCCATTGCCATGTTCGTCTTTATGACATCACAGAAGCGTTGTCCACGAGTCATGGAATGTTCCGCAAGAACGGTCAGTGCGAGGCAAGCAGAGATAGAGAGGAGAGCTGAACACTAACCCAGAGCGACTTGTAAATCACTTTTTACTTGTTTTGTTTATTTTTTTTACTTTTATTTCTTTTTTTTGGGAGTGTTTTCTACCATCCGCACACACTTTTGTGTGTGTGGAGGGGAAGGCAGCCTAATGGCTGCACCCGTAGCTGGAGGAAAGTTCCAACCACGGAGACGTCTCCCACATGCCAGGACATCCCTATACAGTCAGAGGCCTGAACACCACCAAAGGCCAATTGGCTTCACGGGGTATGTGATGGCAGTGCTTTATTATATCGTGTCAATTATTAAATGCCTGTTCAAAACACCAGAAAAGGCAAAGGACCGATATTCCAGACTGAAAAGTCCACCACCATATCCTACAATGCCCGAAATAGGCCGATTCGTACAACCTGCAGCAAACATCAGCGCAGAGCCAGAGGGTATGAAGGAACGCCTGATACTCACCAGAACAGTAGATGAGGAAGAGACAACAGCCACATTGCCCAGGAGCCCATCCCCATGCACCTGGATGGAGCTAACTCCCTCTCAAGCACGTATACTCCTCAGTATGCCTTACGACCATCAACCGCGTATTAAGGTGACTGCTAAACAAGGCTACAATCCTACACCACACCTGCCAGTCAGCTATACCACTGGAAAGATCATGCAAGTAATGCTGATGAGCCCACAGGATGTACAACGTGCCTACAAGAGAGATTTGGGTTTCCTTCCAAGTCCTAGGAAGATCATTCTCCCGAGAAGAGAATTCCGCGGCACTTTGATTTAGCCGGCGGAAAATGTAGTGGCGAGTTGCTTGCAGCAAGCACATACCATCTTCTGCACAGCTGCTTCTTAGACAGATTTTCCGGTTTTGACTATGGCTTGATCAATGGATCATGTTTCTATACTGCCGCCTGCCCTGACCTCTGCTTGTTTAAAGTTATGCATCTACACTGCCGCCTGCCCTGACCTTTGCTTGCTCAATGGATTATGTTTTTGAACTGCCGCCTGCCTGACCTCTGCTTGCTCAATGGATTGTTTCTGCACTGCCGCCTGCCTTGACCTCTGCTTGCTCAGTGGATTATGTTTTTGAACTGCCGCCTGCCCTGACCTCTGCTTGCTCAATGGATTATGTTTTTGAACTGACGCCTGCCCTGACCTCTGCTTGCTCAATGGATTATGTTTCTGCACTGCCGCCTGCCTGACCTCTGCTTGCTCAATGGATTATGTTTTTGAACTGCCGCCTGCCCTGACCTCAGCTTGCTCAATGGATTATGTTTCTGCACTGCCGCCTGCCCTGACCTCAGCTTGCTCAATGGATTATGCTTCTGCACTGCCGCCTGCCCTGACCTCTGCTTGTTTCCGGTTATTAATCTGTGATACTAATAAAAATGTATATTATTCTGCACTATATGGACTGTGGGTCGTTTTTTTTCTTTGGTTTTATGGTTGTTTCCGGTTATGTTTTTGCACTGCTGCCTGCCCTGACCTCTGCTTGTTTCCGGTTATGTTTCTGCACTGCTGCCTGCCCTGACCTTTGCTTGTTTCTGACTACTCATTTGCCTGCTGATTTTGTACTTCTTCCTCAATGCCTGCACTTTTAAGACCCCAGTAGAGCTAATTTATATAAATCCTGCATCCTAACAATGAAGCCGGGTTATAGGGCTTCTGATCACAATGGTAGGATGATGCCTCAATGTGAAGAAGGGTAGCACCAGTTCTTCACCTAACAGTATGGAATGCTTATCTAAAAAAATGAAAAAGGAACAGTACAGTATAGACAAAGGTCCCATAAACTCAACAAGAACAAACCATTAAGAACTTTAAGCATAAACATGTGAGACAACAAACCAAGTGGCTCAGAATACCACATCCGACCCAACCAGCAGTTTTGTTGAAGGTATTTTCCTCTGATCTTTCGTTAAGAGGGTACAACATCTCAAATACATTAGACTGGTGTGGGTCTCCAACCATTTAGGAACCCTCAAATCAATAGTACAGGGGTCTTGAATCAGCCACAAAATTGCTTCAGGAAGAATTGGGTGGAGCACTGGTTTCATATGTACCCTGCCGCTCATGTCAAGGTCTATGAAAATAACCAAACACAAGGCTGAGTACTCAGATCTTATAGGAACCTCCCCAATAGTGAATGGCCATCTGTACATTCATAGTTCCCCAGGTCTGTAGACAGATGCGGGTTTCACGTCCGGGACCTCTGCCTATCAGACATTTATAGAATATTTTATGGATAACACATAAATGTATGGGAAAACTCCTCTTGTAAATAGTGCGCCTCAAGTTTCTTCTGCTGTTTGCAGTGGAATGTAGTCATCATAGCTAATATGAGGGAAGGATTCCTGAGAGGGGGTATACATCTACTATATCCATATTCTGTGGATATCTACCCTAATAAAGCTTATGGACGGTGAGTGCAGTGATGAGACCGACCCTTTATCAACATGTTCTGTCCCACAAACTAATGTAGTACACTGCACTGACCGCCGATAGACTTTATTCTCCAAAGACAATTTAAGTTTGTTATATGTATTAAAATACTTTTTTTCCCAGAATTATCTAAGAATTATCGACAAGGAAAATGGACTCAAGATAAAGCTTAGAAACATATATTTCTTTACAGCTCCTGATATAGGTATTGCGGTCTTTAAAAACAGTAGTCCCCAACTTCTGCCTCCTCAGCAAGTTATCCCCTAGCCATTGGTAGATCATAACTTGCTGATTACGGGTGTTTCACTGCCAGGACCCCCACCAATCCTAAGAACAGGGTGTCTGGAACAAGCGGCTGTTAAGAATGCGCAACAACACTTCTTTCATTATGGGACAATGATGGGGCTGATATGCTGATGATGGACTATGATGGGGCTGATGTGCTGATGATGGACTATGATGGGGCTGATGTGCTGATGATGGACTATGATGGGGTTGATGTGCTGATGATGGACTATGATGGGGCTGATGTGCTGATGATGAACTATGATTGGGATGATGAAGTCTGCAATAACAGAGCATAGCAGTACAACCCCTTAGCCTGGAGTGCCCTAACAAATAGCTGGGGAGGGTCCGAGCTCACAGTCAGACCTTAGAAGAAGAGTTAATAGTTTTGTTTCTTCTGTCTTAAAGGACAAAAAAGGCTTACAGTATATACTCGCGTATAAGTCGAGATTTTCAGCCCATTTTTTGGGGCTGAAAGTCCCCCTCTCGGCTTATACGCGAGTCATATACCGGGGGTCGGCCAGGGAGGGGGAGCGGGAGGGGGTGTCGGAGATCATACTCACCTCTCCTGGCATGTTTCTGCAGCCCCCCGTGCTTATTCCATCTTCTCGGCGCTGTTCTTCCTGCTTTCAGCGGTCACGTGGTACGCTCATTACCCTCATTAATATGCACATATGTAATGAGCGGCACCACGTGACCGCAGAAAGCAGGAAGAACAGCACTGAGAAGATGGAACAAGCACGGGGGGCTGCAGAGACATGCCAGGAGAGGTGAGTATAACGGGGGGAGCCATATTCACCTGTGCCCCATTCCACCGCTGCGCATCGCTCTGCTGTCTTGCTTCCTCTGGCAGTGACGTTAAGGTCAGAGGGTGCCATGACGTAGTTAGCAGGCGCCCTCTGCCTGAACAGTCACTGCAGAGCCAGCAACGCTGAGGAGCAGCAGCTGCAGCAGTGACAAGGTGAGTATATAGTTTTTTTTTTCATTTTTTTAATTGAGGCTGCGGCAGCAGCATTGTAAGGGGCCACTAATCACTGTGCAGCAATACAAGGGGCCACTCATCACTGTGCAGCATTATAAGGGGCCACTCATCACTGTGCAGCATTATAAGGGGCCACTCATCACTGTGCAGCATTATAAGGGGCCACTCATCACTGTGCAGCATTATAAGGGGCCACTCATCACCTTGCAGCATTATAAGGGGCCACTCATCACCGTGCAGCATAATAAGGGGCCACTAATCACCGTGCAGCATAATAAGGAGCCACTAATCACTGCAGCATTTCAAGGGGCCACTAATCACTGTGCAGCATTATAAGGGGCCACTCATCACTGTGCAGCATTACAAGGGGCCACTCATCACTGTGCAGCATTACAAGGGGCCACTAATAACTGTGCAGCATTACAAGGGGCCACTAATCACTGTGCAGCATTACAAGGGGCCACTAATCACTGTGCAGCATTACAAGGGGCCACTAATCACTGTGCAGCATTATATGGGGCCAGTAATCACTGTGCAGCATTATATAGGGCCAGTAATCACTGTGCAGCATTATATGGGGCCACTCATCACTGTGCTGCATTATAAGAGGCCACTCATCACTGTGCAGCATTATAAGGGGGCCTCTCATCACTGTGCAGCATTATACGGGGCCACTAATCACTGTGCAGCATTACAAAGGGCCACTAATCACCGTGCAGCATAAGGGGCCACTAATCACTGCATTTCAAGGGGCCACTAATCACTGTGCAGCATTATAAGTGGCCACTAATCACCGTGCAGCATTGCAAGGGGCCACTAATCAATGTGCAGCATTATAAGGGGCCACTAATCACTGTGCAGCATTATAAGGGGCCACTAATCACTGTGCAGCATTATAAGGGGCCACTAATCACTGTGCAGCATTATAAGGGGCCACTAATCATTGTGCAGCATTATAAGGGTCCACTCTCCATGCAGCATTATAAGGGGCCACCAATCACTGTGCAGCATTATATGGGGCATATGTTATTATGGACCATGTTATAGGGCTACCATTATTCACTGTGCAGCATTATTAGGCATATTTTTGTATGGAGCATCTTATGGAACCCATCATGAACTTTATGGAGCATTATATGGGGCCATCATGAACTTTATGGAGCATCTTATGGGGCCCATTTTATTTTTGAAATTTACCAGTAGCTTCGGCATTTTCCACCCTAGGTTTATAGGCGAGTCAATAAGTTTTCCCAGTTTTTTGTGACAAAATTAGGGTGGTCGGCTTATACATGGGTCGGCTTATACACGAGTATATACGGACTTCTAAAGAAAATTGCCCCCAAGTTATTTTGAGCGACCCCGCCTGCTGTACCATCCTTGTGATTTACGAGAACGTTTCTCACTTCCTGCTAGGACAGCGGAAACCCAAGGAGTAAAGAGAGAAGGTCCTTATGGCTGCATGGAGTAATGCTGGAAATCTCTAAGTCTGCGGGGACAACAGAGACTTTAGAAGAAGGCAAACCAAGGTTTAGTGCTAGCACTAGTGTGAGAGAAGGTTTATACTACAGGACAGAAGTGCTGTAACAGGAAAGAACCTAACAAATAAAAAAGATTGTAGACAAACCAGATTTTGCTATCTATTCATGTCATTGCCTTCCATATTACAGAGAAATTTCCCTAAATCCGGTATCTGATAATCCACAATGATGTATATTCAGGGTCGAACTGGGGTGTCTGGGGCCCACCAGGGGAATGGACTCTAGGGCCCCATCCTACAGCTATATGCTAATATCTGTCAGTCGTTATCCCCATTATAGTGGAGCATCGGCTGTAAAACACAGGCGGCTCCTGTACATCTACTGTGCATCCCCATAACTGGGATGTATAATTACGGTAGTTTACATTAATGTGGTTCTTTGGTTAAAACAATTTATCACCGATCCATGGGCTCTATAGGATAGCTGATCGCATACGTCCGACCATTAGAAACTGCACCGACCGGAAGAATGAGAAAGTTTTATCGTTGATAGGACACTTATCCCCATTTTAAAATGGAGCAGCAGGTTAGATATCTGACCGAAGCTTCATTCATTCTCTTTGGAGCTTCTATAAAAATACAAGTGCAGCCACTGAGGGAATGAATGGATCAGTGGTCAAGTCGGACATGCCACTCCAGTCTAATGGGGATAAAAAGTTCCACATTTTGCTGAATGGGTCCAAGTAGTTAGACCCCCCCAATCAATACGTTATCACTTGTCCTGTGAATAGGAGATTACGTTTTTCCACAGGAAACCCCTGTAAGTGCATCTCTGCCGCTGTTTACAAAGTATTTAATCTCTAATGGAAATAAAGAATATTCTCCTAATTAATATCAGAGAAGACTAATGACCGTCAAACACAACACAATCCACTGTACCAAGACCAATAATACCACATACAGGGGAGAAATACCACCACACCATGACCAGACCACATAGTACCCGCATCATATCACATAAAAGGCACAAATACAACCACACCATGACCAGACCACATATTACCACCACATAGTGACCGAATAATATGACATATTACCAGCATATAGGGACCAAATAATAATTCATACACGGAGAAATACTTCCACACTGTGAACAGTCCACAAATTGCCACCACTTATTGATGGAATACTACAGTACTGATTATGAATACAAACCACAATAATAACAACACTGTTATTACCACCAGTGACATTATACACAGTACCTCTGTATATAGTGTCAGTGTACAGGTAATATAGTGATTACCAGTGACATTATACACAGGAGCTCAGTGATCACTGGCAACATTATTGTCAAGGTTTGCTCAGCTTGTGGGATTAGGTAGTTCAGAGGTTAATGTGGATGGCCTCACTCTGAGATTCTGGGAGGCTTTTTAAAGCCTCATTGTGGGCTCATTCCTCATCGTTTATACTCAGACCCTTGGCCGAGTGTGTGTGACCCTGGTGTGCTTTGTGACTGTAATACTTTATGCTTGTTTGGTTTTGATCTGGTTCTGTCCCTGTTACGAGTTCTGCCTGTCCCTCTTGTACTGCGTTGCTATCTCTGTGTATGACTCATTGCCTATGACCTGACTATTCTCTGATTGCCCCTCTTGTACTGTGCAGCTATCTCCATGTATGACTCATTGCTTACGTTCTGACTACTCTCTGCTCGCCCCTCTGGTATCGCGCCGCCCTCTCCATGTATGACCGCCCGTTTGTCTGACCTGAGTTCCCCTCGCCTCTACTCCAGGATTCCTGTAGTAGAGTCCTACAATCATCTTCAGAAGTGGGACACTAAGCCCCGCCCCCTGTGGTCACATGATCGTAGGTCCTTGTACTTCTTACTACCTTCAGCATCGCAGGTCCCGTCTGCCTCAACTTTCCCTGCAGTATCGGACCCCGGGCCCTCCCGCAGTAGGGGTGAGTCACGCTGCTCAGCCATGGCAGTTCGCCGACGCTGACAGGATCCTGATATTTATACACAGAAGATCTGCATACAGTGTCAGTGTAATACAGTGACCACCAGTGAAATTATACACAGGAGCTTTTGGAAGTGCATTGAGCAGCAGGGTGGTTTGCTGGTGAAGGGAAAAAAAATCTCTTTAAATCTTCTGCCTGAGCGAGTGTAAGCGAGCTGAGTGTGACCTGAGCGTCAGTGCGAACGGTGGTAAGTGTGTGACTTGTGATTCAGTGACTTTGGATTCAGGGAGTTTGCAAAGGAGGTATTACTGAATTGCTGTTATATTTTATTAATACTTTTTATTTATTTTTACTTATCTTTTCTGTCTGGTGCAATCCCCATTAGGAATGTGCTCCACTATTGCCAATGCCATCCAGTGTACGTCTTGCCGCATGTACGCAATCCTTGACCAGCCAGTCGAGGGTGCATACTGCTGTGCGAGATGTGAGCACATTGTGCATTTGGAAGCCCAGATACTGGATTTAAATGTGCAGCTGGCAACACTGAGATCAATAGACAATATGGAAAGGAGACTTCTACTCACTGAGCAGACGCTCAATGAGATAGATGAGGGGGGGATGCTAGGTTGGAGCTGCAGGACAGTGAAGCAGTAAGATGGGTGACAGTTAGAAGGTGGGGTAGACAGAAGAGTGCCAGGGAGGCTAGTCCTGATCTGGCACAACCCAATAAGTTTGCCAAGTTGGCAGATGAGGGGAGTGTCAGTGCAGGGGTAGCACTGCTGCAGCAAGGCATGTCCTCTGAAAGCCAGAGGAGTATATGCTCCAGTAAGGGGAGAAATAGGAGAGCAGGGCAGGCCAGACAGGTGCTGGTAGTGGGGGACTCAATTATTAGGGGAACAGATAGGGCAATCTGTCACAAAGAAAGGGATCGTCGAACGGTGTGCTGCCTATCTGGCGCGCAAGTCTGACACATCGCTGACCGGGTTGACAGATTACTGGGAGGGGCTGGTGAGGATCCAGCGGTCATGGTGCACATTGGTACAAATGACACAGAGGTAGGTGGAAGGTCCTTAAAGATGATTTCAGGGAATTAGGCTGCAATCTTAAGGCAAGGACTTCCAAGGTGGTATTTTTGGAAATATTTCCTGTACCACGTGCCACGCCAGAGAGGAGATTAGGGAAGTTAATAAGTGGTTCAAGAATTAGTGTAGGAAGGAGGGGTTTGGGTTCCTGGAGAACTGGGCCGACTTCTCAGTTGGCTACAGGTTCTACGCTAGGGACGGGCTGCACCTCAATGGGGAGGGTGCAGCTGTGCTGGGGAAAAAAATGGCTAGAAGGGTGGAGGAGTGTTTAAACTTGGAACTAGGGGAGGGTATTCATTTTATAAGAGGGGAAGACTGTGTAGATAGAGACCTGGGCACAAATAATGAAATTGGAGGTGGTAGTGGCATGGGGGGTGAGGTTAGAACAGTTAATAATTTAAGAAATAGAGGTACAGACATACATAAAGTGCATGTATACAAATGCCAGAAGCCTCGCCAACAAAATGGAGGACTTAGAATTAATTTTGTTGGAAGATAAGGTATATTGCACCCCCTCATAGGGTATAAGGCTGCCCCCTCATAGGGTATAATGCTTCTCCCCCCTCATAGGGTATAATGCACCCCCTCATAGGGTATAATGCTGCCCCCTCATAGGGTATAACACTAGATAGATAGATAGATATGTGATAATTAGATGTATAGATAGATAATAGATAGATAGATCTATGGATAGACAGATAGAAATAAAGATATAAAGATAATAGATAGTGAAAGATATAGGTAGCTATAGAGATAGATAGATAGACCTAGATAGATATAGATAGATAAATAGATAGATAGGGGATAAATAGATATATGGATAGATAGATAGATATAAAGATAATAGATAGTGATAGCTATAGATAGGTATATAGATAGATAGATAGGGGATAAATAGATAGATCTATGGATACATGATATATAGATGGATAGATATAAAGATAATAGATAGAGATAGATATAGATAGGTATAGAGATAGATGGATATAGACTATTTATATCTATCTATATCTACCTCTATATCTATCTATCTATCTATCTATATCTATCTCTATATCTAAGATAGAGACAGATAGATATAGAGATAGAGATATAGATATACAGATAGAAATAGATAGATATAGAGATATATAGATATAGAGACAGATAGATATAGAGATAGATATAGATAGATATAGAGATATATAAAAAACAAACCACAATACTCACCTCTCCTCCTGCTCCCACGCTGATGACGGCTTCAGTGTCAGCAGCTAACCCGTCTGCCAGACACACAGCGGGTGCGCGATGAAGTGACGTCATCGCGCATCGGCTGTGAGTCAGGAGCAGAGGGGACTGATGGGAGAGAGATGCTCTCTATTCCACTGAAATTGAGCGCAGCGCCGGCTGCCTAGGTTGGGGAGCGGGGCCCCGGGGTGAGTGGAGGCCGAGAGTGAATGAATATTCATTTCTCTTTAGTAGTGGGGACAGTGGCTCCTGCCTCCTGACACCCGCTGCTGCTCCGCTGGCAGGGCCCCCATAGCAGCTGTGTGGCACTGGCTGGGGGCCCCTGGAGCAGTGGGGGCCCTAGGCAACTGCTGTCCCTGTATACCAGTAGAGGTGCCAGGGCCCACCAGATGCCAGGGCCCACCGGAGAATCAGTCCGACGCTACCTGTCTGTATATATAATGTCAGTGTACAAGTAATAGAATGATCACTGGAGACATACACAGGAGTTCTGTATATAGTGTATAGTGTACAGGTAATACAGTGACTCACCAGTAACATTATACACAGGAGCTCTGCATATAGTCAGCGTACAGGTAATACAAGGATCACCAGTGACATTATACACAGGAGCTCTGTATATACTATATAATGTAAGTGTCCAGGTAAATCACTGACTTACCAGTGACCTCTGTATTTGTAGCGATTCATCTTCGCTTTTCTTCCTCTTCCAGCCAGGACACGTTTGCTGCAGAAAATAACACACTATACTTGATCACTTCTAGACCACATTCCCCACTTTCCCCCCCGACTTCTACACTTTATGTGTAAAGGTCAGCCAGGGCAGTAGTCGTGGCTGAGTATTTCGGGTTCGGGCATTGTATACCCTGACCTCCCTCTACAGGAAAACGGTACCTCTTCTCTTGCATGGTACGGTGAATACTCACCGTGCCGTCAGCGTCCCCTTTGCTACGCCGACTTGATGCTGATCCTTGATCCCAATGAATAGAGACACAGTCCAGGGCAACTCTTAACTGAGCAAATTTATTTTCTTCAGGACACAGCACATCCACATAGTTTCCAGCATTTTCATCACAGTAAAGACAGCACATTACTTCATCTTTCCCTTCACTGTTCCTTGCAGTGTTTCCGTTTGACGAAGCGTCTCAGATGGCTCCTCAGTGTCCTCCCTGTATAGCGTCACCATGGTGAAGCGCTCTCCAGCATGTTTCGCCCCGGACATCAGAGATTCAGCCCACGTAGCTTTCCACCACATTCTGGAGTGACCTGCCCGTACCCTTTTACGGTAACCTTCAATCTTCCTCTGTTTACTTACACTCTTTTCCACTTTATTGCTGATTCTGCAGTACCGTGTTCTTCTCTAGATGGCTGGGCATCAGCTTTAACATCACGGGGTAGTTAGGCAGCTCAGGCATATAGCCCACCCGAGCACAAAGGGGTCAGGCCTCTGACTGCCTGAAACTGGAAGACCATCCTGGCTTATTCTCCAGCTATCCCCTCCTACAGTTAACTCCTATATGTCCTACAGCTACATCTACTGTGCAATGAGCTCAGTGCCCCATCTAGTGACCATAGCCCAGACTGCACTGTCCCTACCAAGTACAAGGTGCAGAAACATAGCTTATGCTATATAAATAATACAGCAACATGAAATATACGATAATGCGCAACAATGGTATAACATATATATAAATATATATACAAGTACAACAGCAACATGGGGGTTTAAAGGGGTAAGACTCTCAACCCCTTACACATGTCTACATATTGATATTAGTCATGTATTATACTACAGCACAGGCACCATTTTGATGAATGCAAACCTTTTTTTTGTAACCCCACAAACACCCGGAGCACCAGAATCTCAATAACTGAAATTTACAAATACAGATTACACAACAACCACAAGATGCATTTCATCACCCAGGTCACCTCATTTTAATCAGTATAACAGCGTAGACCTGACACTGTCTGTACTTTACTGTTCACAATCCTGCTGACAGGATCCCTTTAAATCTAAATTTTAATAAGTTTGTTCTTTTCTGCGCTAAACGTCCCCCAAACCCTGAGGACGGCGAGTATACCTTGGTTGTGTTTTGCTGTATGTGTATACAAAAGTAAAAGAAGAGCACCTATCAGGGGCTCAGAAAAGCTGGGTGGCATGTGTGCTAGTGTGTGACCCAGCGCAGGTGTCTCACTGGCCTATCAAAACAGTGACCGATAGCAGCAAACAGTGTGATGTGGATATGAGAACTGTCTGCGGGGTGCGCTTAGGTGAGTGGACAAAAGAATATGGGAGGTTCACCTTTATAGTAACATCCCAGGGCAGGTGTGTCGTGAGCAAGTGGTGTTCAAGAAATATTGGTGGCAGTGGTTGTGACTTATCCTGACACACAATGTACAGGGAAATGGGAAAATTGTGAAAAAAAACGCAATTCTGACCTTAATTATGTTTACGGCGTACATTATGTGGTAAAAATGACCATGTAATATGATTCTCCTCATCAGTATGATTACAGAGATACTAAACGTGCCCAGATTTTTAAATTATTTTAGTGGTAGAAAAAAATCAAGACTTTGAAATAAAAAATATGTTGGAGTTTGTGTTGCCATTTTCCGAGACCCGTAGTTTTACTTTTTCGTTCAATAGAGCTATGAGAGGGATTATTTTTTCATAAGGCGAGACGTTATTATGGATATTACTTTGGGATACATATGACATTTTAGTTGCTTGTTACGTATTTTAAGTGGTATTGCAGCGACCAAAAAATACCGCAATGTTGGCGTTTTTAAATTTTTTGTGTTTACCAATTGGGTTAATTATTTTTATATTTTGATAGCTCGGACTTTGCTGGATGTGGCGATATCACTTGACATTTTTTTTTATGTTCATTTTCAATGGAGGAAAATTGAACTTTTATGAGTTTTTTTTTCAGATTTGTTTAAATCTTTTTTTGTTGTTTTACTTTTCTTTTCACTTCATTTATCGCTCCCTAAGGCCCCTTTCACACTTCAGTTTTTTGCAATCAGTCACAATCCGTCAGGTTTTGACAAAAACGGATCCTCAGTTTTTTTTTGAGGATCCGTTTTTTCCCCATTGACTTGCATTAATGGCGGATTGTGACGGATGGCTGTCCGTTTCATCAGTTTTTTTTTTGAGGATCCGCCAAAAGTTGCTGTCCGTCACCATCCTCAAAGATTTCAAAACGGAGCTTGCAACAAAACTCTCTCTCTCTCTCTCTCCTTCCCGACCAGCGTTTCCTTTAAATTTCCTCATTTTCAGGATCCTGTGCCATCCGTTCACATCAGTTCAGAACGGATCCGCTTGTCTGCCTTTTTGGCGGATTTGAACTGATGCAAAAAACTGAAGTGTGAAAGAGGCCTAAGCTGTACTACATACAGGGGCTAATGGTGCAGCAGAAGTGTGAACTTTTTGATGCTTTTGTTTAATATTTTCCACTATAGTATATGGAGAGCATAAAAAACGCATGCAAAATTCCAATGAAGTCTCCAATTGTGGAACTGAAGCATTCCTCTACTAAAAAAAATGCATTCGAAAAAACTGCCACAAAAAAATACAATAAAAAGTTTTGATTGCTTTAGTGCGAATACCTATGGAAACAATGCAGCACTTCTGCACGTGTGAACATGGCCCAGGAGAGACTCTGGACAATTTGTACGTTCTACACCAGGTTCACACTTGGGGTTATTTATTTTTTTATCACTACTTAGAATTACAGACAAATTAAAAAAAGTGATCTGAGCCAATTATATGGAAAAAATACAATATTATTTAACATTTATTCTGAAGCTATATGAAATAATTCTGACTACAGCAATGGTCTGTGCCCATCACGGGTGATCCGTGTTACCGGGAAGAGAGGAGGAGACATTCCTGGAAGAAGCTGACAATAGATACATCACATTATCTCACGTATGAGGATACAGAATTATACAGGTTTGAAAATATCAAATAGAAAGATTTGCCTGTAAACAGGTAAAAAAGCAAAAACAGTAAATAAAGCAATGACTTGCGCTATTGTACCGGTAAGTTTTTATACATCTCATCCCAATCCAGCTAACCCCTATCCGTACAGTGGCAGCTGGTATTGGATGGTCTGCCATGGGTAACATAACTAGTTCTCCTATATTAGACCCATTGCCATGTTCGTCTTTATGACATCACAGAAGCGTTGTCCACGAGTCATGGAATGTTCCGCAAGAACGGTCAGTGCGAGGCAAGCAGAGATAGAGAGGAGAGCTGAACACTAACCCAGAGCGACTTGTAAATCACTTTTTACTTGTTTTGTTTATTTTTTTTACTTTTATTTCTTTTTTTTGGGAGTGTTTTCTACCATCCGCACACACTTTTGTGTGTGTGGAGGGGAAGGCAGCCTAATGGCTGCACCCGTAGCTGGAGGAAAGTTCCAACCACGGAGACGTCTCCCACATGCCAGGACATCCCTATACAGTCAGAGGCCTGAACACCACCAAAGGCCAACTGGCTTCACGGGGTATGTGATGGCAGTGCTTTATTATATCGTGTCAATTATTAAATGCCTGTTCAAAACACCAGAAAAGGCAAAGGACCGATATTCCAGACTGAAAAGTCCACCACCATATCCTACAATGCCCGAAATAGGCCGATTCGTACAACCTGCAGCAAACATCAGCGCAGAGCCAGAGGGTATGAAGGAACGCCTGATACTCACCAGAACAGTAGATGAGGAAGAGACAACAGCCACATTGCCCAGGAGCCCATCCCCATGCACCTGGATGGAGCTAACTCCCTCTCAAGCACGTATACTCCTCAGTATGCCTTACGACCATCAACCGCGTATTAAGGTGACTGCTAAACAAGGCTACAATCCTACACCACACCTGCCAGTCAGCTATACCACTGGAAAGATCATGCAAGTAATGCTGATGAGCCCACAGGATGTACAACGTGCCTACAAGAGAGATTTGGGTTTCCTTCCAAGTCCTAGGAAGATCATTCTCCCGAGAAGAGAATTCCGCGGCACTTTGATTTAGCCGGCGGAAAATGTAGTGGCGAGTTGCTTGCAGCAAGCACATACCATCTTCTGCACAGCTGCTTCTTAGACAGATTTTCCGGTTTTGACTATGGCTTGATCAATGGATCATGTTTCTATACTGCCGCCTGCCCTGACCTCTGCTTGTTTAAAGTTATGCATCTACACTGCCGCCTGCCCTGACCTTTGCTTGCTCAATGGATTATGTTTTTGAACTGCCGCCTGCCTGACCTCTGCTTGCTCAATGGATTGTTTCTGCACTGCCGCCTGCCTTCACCTCTGCTTGCTCAATGGATTATGTTTTTGAACTGCCGCCTACCCTGACCTCTGCTTGCTCAATGGATTATGTTTCTGCACTGCCGCCTGCCTTGACCTCTGCTTGCTCAGTGGATTATGTTTTTGAACTGCCGCCTGCCCTGACCTCTGCTTGCTCAATGGATTATGTTTTTGAACTGACGCCTGCCCTGACCTCTGCTTGCTCAATGGATTATGTTTCTGCACTGCCGCCTGCCTGACGTCTGCTTGCTCAATGGATTATGTTTTTGAACTGCCGCCTGCCCTGACCTCAGCTTGCTCAATGGATTATGTTTCTGCACTGCCGCCTGCCCTGACCTCAGCTTGCTCAATGGATTATGCTTCTGCACTGCCGCCTGCCCTGACCTCTGCTTGTTTCCGGTTATTAATCTGTGATACTAATAAAAATGTATATTATTCTGCACTATATGGACTGTGGGTCGTTTTTTTTCTTTGGTTTTATGGTTGTTTCCGGTTATGTTTTTGCACTGCTGCCTGCCCTGACCTCTGCTTGTTTCCGGTTATGTTTCTGCACTGCTGCCTGCCCTGACCTTTGCTTGTTTCTGACTACTCATTTGCCTGCTGATTTTGTACTTCTTCCTCAATGCCTGCACTTTTAAGACCCCAGTAGAGCTAATTTATATAAATCCTGCATCCTAACAATGAAGCCGGGTTATAGGGCTTCTGATCACAATGGTAGGATGATGCCTCAATGTGAAGAAGGGTAGCACCAGTTCTTCACCTAACAGTATGGAATGCTTATCTAAAAAAATGAAAAAGGAACAGTACAGTATAGACAAAGGTCCCATAAACTCAACAAGAACAAACCATTAAGAACTTTAAGCATAAACATGTGAGACAACAAACCAAGTGGCTCAGAATACCACATCCGACCCAACCAGCAGTTTTGTTGAAGGTATTTTCCTCTGATCTTTCGTTAAGAGGGTACAACATCTCAAATACATTAGACTGGTGTGGGTCTCCAACCATTTAGGAACCCTCAAATCAATAGTACAGGGGTCTTGAATCAGCCACAAAATTGCTTCAGGAAGAATTGGGTGGAGCACTGGTTTCATATGTACCCTGCCGCTCATGTCAAGGTCTATGAAAATAACCAAACACAAGGCTGAGTACTCAGATCTTATAGGAACCTCCCCAATAGTGAATGGCCATCTGTACATTCATAGTTCCCCAGGTCTGTAGACAGATGCGGGTTTCACGTCCGGGACCTCTGCCTATCAGACATTTATAGAATATTTTATGGATAACACATAAATGTATGGGAAAACTCCTCTTGTAAATAGTGCGCCTCAAGTTTCTTCTGCTGTTTGCAGTGGAATGTAGTCATCATAGCTAATATGAGGGAAGGATTCCTGAGAGGGGGTATACATCTACTATATCCATATTCTGTGGATATCTACCCTAATAAAGCTTATGGACGGTGAGTGCAGTGATGAGACCGACCCTTTATCAACATGTTCTGTCCCACAAACTAATGTAGTACACTGCACTGACCGCCGATAGACTTTATTCTCCAAAGACAATTTAAGTTTGTTATATGTATTAAAATACTTTTTTTCCCAGAATTATCTAAGAATTATCGACAAGGAAAATGGACTCAAGATAAAGCTTAGAAACATATATTTCTTTACAGCTCCTGATATAGGTATTGCGGTCTTTAAAAACAGTAGTCCCCAACTTCTGCCTCCTCAGCAAGTTATCCCCTAGCCATTGGTAGATCATAACTTGCTGATTACGGGTGTTTCACTGCCAGGACCCCCACCAATCCTAAGAACAGGGTGTCTGGAACAAGCGGCTGTTAAGAATGCGCAACAACACTTCTTTCATTATGGGACAATGATGGGGCTGATATGCTGATGATGGACTATGATGGGGCTGATGTGCTGATGATGGACTATGATGGGGCTGATGTGCTGATGATGGACTATGATGGGGTTGATGTGCTGATGATGGACTATGATGGGGCTGATGTGCTGATGATGAACTATGATTGGGATGATGAAGTCTGCAATAACAGAGCATAGCAGTACAACCCCTTAGCCTGGAGTGCCCTAACAAATAGCTGGGGAGGGTCCGAGCTCACAGTCAGACCTTAGAAGAAGAGTTAATAGTTTTGTTTCTTCTGTCTTAAAGGACAAAAAAGGCTTACAGTATATACTCGCGTATAAGTCGAGATTTTCAGCCCATTTTTTGGGGCTGAAAGTCCCCCTCTCGGCTTATACGCGAGTCATATACCGGGGGTCGGCCAGGGAGGGGGAGCGGGAGGGGGTGTCGGAGATCATACTCACCTCTCCTGGCATGTTTCTGCAGCCCCCCGTGCTTATTCCATCTTCTCGGCGCTGTTCTTCCTGCTTTCAGCGGTCACGTGGTACGCTCATTACCCTCATTAATATGCACATATGTAATGAGCGGCACCACGTGACCGCAGAAAGCAGGAAGAACAGCACTGAGAAGATGGAACAAGCACGGGGGGCTGCAGAGACATGCCAGGAGAGGTGAGTATAACGGGGGGAGCCATATTCACCTGTGCCCCATTCCACCGCTGCGCATCGCTCTGCTGTCTTGCTTCCTCTGGCAGTGACGTTAAGGTCAGAGGGTGCCATGACGTAGTTAGCAGGCGCCCTCTGCCTGAACAGTCACTGCAGAGCCAGCAACGCTGAGGAGCAGCAGCTGCAGCAGTGACAAGGTGAGTATATAGTTTTTTTTTTCATTTTTTTAATTGAGGCTGCGGCAGCAGCATTGTAAGGGGCCACTAATCACTGTGCAGCAATACAAGGGGCCACTCATCACTGTGCAGCATTATAAGGGGCCACTCATCACTGTGCAGCATTATAAGGGGCCACTCATCACTGTGCAGCATTATAAGGGGCCACTCATCACTGTGCAGCATTATAAGGGGCCACTCATCACCTTGCAGCATTATAAGGGGCCACTCATCACCGTGCAGCATAATAAGGGGCCACTAATCACCGTGCAGCATAATAAGGAGCCACTAATCACTGCAGCATTTCAAGGGGCCACTAATCACTGTGCAGCATTATAAGGGGCCACTCATCACTGTGCAGCATTACAAGGGGCCACTCATCACTGTGCAGCATTACAAGGGGCCACTAATAACTGTGCAGCATTACAAGGGGCCACTAATCACTGTGCAGCATTACAAGGGGCCACTAATCACTGTGCAGCATTACAAGGGGCCACTAATCACTGTGCAGCATTATATGGGGCCAGTAATCACTGTGCAGCATTATATGGGGCCAGTAATCACTGTGCAGCATTATATGGGGCCACTCATCACTGTGCTGCATTATAAGAGGCCACTCATTACTGTGCAGCATTATAAGGGGGCCTCTCATTACTGTGCAGCATTATACGGGGCCACTAATCACTGTGCAGCATTACAAAGGGCCACTAATCACCGTGCAGCATAAGGGGCCACTAATCACTGCAGCATTTCAAGGGGCCACTAATCACAGTGCAGCATTATAAGTGGCCACTAATCACCGTGCAGCATTGTAAGGGGCCACTAATCAATGTGCAGCATTATAAGGGGCCACTAATCACTGTGCAGCATTATAAGGGGCCACTAATCACTGTGCAGCATTATAAGGGGCCACTAATCACTGTGCAGCATTATAAGGGGCCACTAATCATTGTGCAGCATTATAAGGGGCCACTCTCCATGCAGCATTATAAGGGGCCACCAATCACTGTGAAGCATTATATGGGGCATATGTTATTATGGACCATGTAATAGGGCTACCATTATTCACTGTGCAGCATTATTAGGCATATTTTTGTATGGAGCATCTTATGGAACCCATCATGAACTTTATGGAGCATTATATGGGGCCATCATGAACTTTATGGAGCATCTTATGGGGCCCATTTTATTTTTGAAATTTACCAGTAGCTTCGGCATTTTCCACCCTAGGTTTATAGGCGAGTCAATAAGTTTTCCCAGTTTTTTGTGACAAAATTAGGGTGGTCGGCTTATACATGGGTCGGCTTATACGCGAGTATATACGGACTTCTAAAGAAAATTGCCCCCAAGTTATTTTGAGCGACCCCGCCTGCTGTACCATCCTTGTGATTTACGAGAACGTTTCTCACTTCCTGCTAGGACAGCGGAAACCCAAGGAGTAAAGAGAGAAGGTCCTTATGGCTGCATGGAGTAATGCTGGAAATCTCTAAGTCTGCGGGGACAACAGAGACTTTAGAAGAAGGCAAACCAAGGTTTAGTGCTAGCACTAGTGTGAGAGAAGGTTTATACTACAGGAGAGAAGTGCTGTAACAGGAAAGAACCTAACAAATAAAAAAGATTGTAGACAAACCAGATTTTGCTATCTATTCATGTCATTGCCTTCCATATTACAGAGAAATTTCCCTAAATCCGGTATCTGATAATCCACAATGATGTATATTCAGGGTCGAACTGGGGTGTCTGGGGCCCACCAGGGGAATGGACTCTAGGGCCCCATCCTACAGCTATATGCTAATATCTGTCAGTCGTTATCCCCATTATAGTGGAGCATCGGCTGTAAAACACAGGCGGCTCCTGCACATCTACTGTGCACCCCCATAACTGGGATGTATAATTACGGTAGTTTACATTAATGTGGTTCTTTGGTTAAAACAATTTATCACCGATCCATGGGCTCTATAGGATAGCATACGTCCGACCATTAGAAACTGCACCGACCGGAAGAATGAGAAAGTTTTATCGTTGATAGGACACTTATCCCCATTTTAAAATGGAGCAGCAGGTTAGATATCTGACCGAAGCTTCATTCATTCTCTTTGGAGCTTCTATAAAAATACAAGTGCAGCCACTGAGGGAATGAATGGATCAGTTGTCAAGTCGGACATGCCACTCCAGTCTAATGGGGATAAAAAGTTCCACATTTTGCTGAATGGGTCCAAGTAGTTAGACCCCCCCAATCAATACGTTATCACTTGTCCTGTGAATAGGAGATTACGTTTTTCCACAGGAAACCCCTGTAAGTGCATCTCTGCCGCTGTTTACAAAGTATTTAATCTCTAATGGAAATAAAGAATATTCTCCTAATTAATATCAGAGAAGACTAATGACCGTCAAACACAACACAATCCACTGTACCAAGACCAATAATACCACATACAGGGGAGAAATACCACCACACCATGACCAGACCACATAGTACCCGCATCATATCACATAAAAGGCACAAATACAACCACACCATGACCAGACCACATATTACCACCACATAGTGACCGAATAATATGACATATTACCAGCATATAGGGACCAAATAATAATTCATACACGGAGAAATACTTCCACACTGTGAACAGTCCACAAATTACCACCACTTATTGATGGAATACTACAGTACTGATTATGAATACAAACCACAATAATAACAACACTGTTATTACCACCAGTGACATTATACACAGTACCTCTGTATATAGTGTCAGTGTACAGGTAATACAGTGATTACCAGTGACATTATACACAGGAGCTCAGTGATCACTGGCAACATTATTGTCAAGGTTTGCTCAGCTTGTGGGATTAGGTAGTTCAGAGGTTAATGTGGATGGCCTCACTCTGAGATTCTGGGAGGCTTTTTAAAGCCTCATTGTGGGCTCATTCCTCATCGTTTATACTCAGACCCTTGGCCGAGTGTGTGTGACCCTGGTGTGCTTTGTGACTGTAATACTTTATGCTTGTTTGGTTTTGATCTGGTTCTGTCCCTGTTACGAGTTCTGCCTGTCCCTCTTGTACTGCGTTGCTATCTCTGTGTATGACTCATTGCCTATGACCTGACTATTCTCTGATTGCCCCTCTTGTACTGTGCAGCTATCTCCATGTATGACTCATTGCTTACGTTCTGACTACTCTCTGCTCGCCCCTCTGGTATCGCGCCGCCCTCTCCATGTATGACCGCCCGTTTGTCTGACCTGAGTTCCCCTCGCCTCTACTCCAGGATTCCTGTAGTAGAGTCCTACAATCATCTTCAGAAGTGGGACACTAAGCCCCGCCCCCTGTGGTCACATGATCGTAGGTCCTTGTACTTCTTACTACCTTCAGCATCGCAGGTCCCGTCTGCCTCAACTTTCCCTGCAGTATCGGACCCCGGGCCCTCCCGCAGTAGGGGTGAGTCACGCTGCTCAGCCGTGGCAGTTCGCCGACGCTGACAGGATCCTGATATTTATACACAGAAGATCTGCATACAGTGTCAGTGTAATACAGTGACCACCAGTGAAATTATACACAGGAGCTTTTGGAAGTGCATTGAGCAGCAGGGTGGTTTGCTGGTGAAGGGAAAAAAAATCTCTTTAAATCTTCTGCCTGAGCGAGTGTAAACGAGCTGAGTGTGACCTGAGCGTAAGTGCGAACGGTGGTAAGTGTGTGACTTGTGATTCAGTGACTTTGGATTCAGGGAGTTTGCAAAGGAGGTATTACTGAATTGCTGTTATATTTTATTAATACTTTTTATTTATTTTTACTTATCTTTTCTGTCTGGTGCAATCCCCATTAGGAATGTGCTCCACTATTGCCAATGCCATCCAGTGTACGTCTTGCCGCATGTACGCAATCCTTGACCAGCCAGTCGAGGGTGCATACTGCTGTGCGAGATGTGAGCACATTGTGCATTTGGAAGCCCAGATACTGGATTTAAATGTGCAGCTGGCAACACTGAGATCAATAGACAATATGGAAAGGAGACTTCTACTCACTGAGCAGACGCTCAATGAGATAGATGAGGGGGGGATGCTAGGTTGGAGCTGCAGGACAGTGAAGCAGTAAGATGGGTGACAGTTAGAAGGTGGGGTAGACAGAAGAGTGCCAGGGAGGCTAGTCCTGATCTGGCACAACCCAATAAGTTTGCCAAGTTGGCAGATGAGGGGAGTGTCAGTGCAGGGGTAGCACTGCTGCAGCAAGGCATGTCCTCTGAAAGCCAGAGGAGTATATGCTCCAGTAAGGGGAGAAATAGGAGAGCAGGGCAGGCCAGACAGGTGCTGGTAGTGGGGGACTCAATTATTAGGGGAACAGATAGGGCAATCTGTCACAAAGAAAGGGATCGTCGAACGGTGTGCTGCCTATCTGGCGCGCAAGTCTGACACATCGCTGACCGGGTTGACAGATTACTGGGAGGGGCTGGTGAGGATCCAGCGGTCATGGTGCACATTGGTACAAATGACACAGAGGTAGGTGGAAGGTCCTTAAAGATGATTTCAGGGAATTAGGCTGCAATCTTAAGGCAAGGACCTCCAAGGTGGTATTTTTGGAAATATTTCCTGTACCACGTGCCACGCCAGAGAGGAGATTAGGGAAGTTAATAAGTGGTTCAAGAATTAGTGTAGGAAGGAGGGGTTTGGGTTCCTGGAGAACTGGGCCGACTTCTCAGTTGGCTACAGGTTCTACGCTAGGGACGGGCTGCACCTCAATGGGGAGGGTGCAGCTGTGCTGGGGAAAAAAATGGCTAGAAGGGTGGAGGAGTGTTTAAATTTGGAACTAGGGGAGGGTATTCATTTTATAAGAGGGGAAGACTGTGTAGATAGAGACCTGGGCACAAATAATGAAATTGGGGGTGGTAGTGGCATGGGGGGTGAGGTTAGAACAGTTAATAATTTAAGAAATAGAGGTACAGACATACATAAAGTGCATGTATACAAATGCCAGAAGCCTCGCCAACAAAATGGAGGACTTAGAATTAATTTTGTTGGAAGATAAGGTATATTGCACCCCCTCATAGGGTATAAGGCTGCCCCCTCATAGGGTATAATGCTTCTCCCCCCTCATAGGGTATAATGCACCCCCTCATAGGGTATAATGCTGCCCCCTCATAGGGTATAACACTAGATAGATAGATAGATAGATATGTGATAATTAGATGTATAGATAGATAATAGATAGATAGATCTATGGATAGACAGATAGATATAAAGATATAAAGATAATAGATAGTGAAAGATATAGGTAGCTATAGAGATAGATAGACCTAGATAGATATAGATAGATAAATAGATAGATAGGGGATAAATAGATATATGGATAGATAGATAGAAAGATAGATAGATAGATAGATAGATAGATATAAAGATAATAGATAGTGATAGCTATAGATAGGTATATAGATAGATAGATAGGGGATAAATAGATAGATCTATGGATAGATGATATATAGATGGATAGATATAAAGATAATAGATAGAGATAGATATAGATAGGTATAGAGATAGATGGATATAGACTATTTATATCTATCTATATCTACCTCTATATCTATCTATCTATCTATCTATATCTATCTCTATATCTAAGATAGAGACAGATAGATATAGAGATAGAGATATAGATATACAGATAGAAATAGATAGATATAGAGATATATAGATATAGAGACAGATAGATATAGAGATAGATATAGATAGATATAGAGATATATAAAAAACAAACCACAATACTCACCTCTCCTCCTGCTCCCACGCTGATGACGGCTTCAGTGTCAGCAGCTAACCCGTCTGCCAGACACACAGCGGGTGCGCGATGAAGTGACGTCATCGCGCATCGGCTGTGAGTCAGGAGCAGAGGGGACTGATGGGAGAGAGATGCTCTCTCTTCCACTGCAATTGAGCGCGGCGCCGGCTGCCTAGGTTGGGGAGCGGGGCCCCGGGGTGAGTGAAGGCCGAGAGTGAATGAATATTCATTTCTCTTTAGTAGTGGGGACAGTGGCTCCTGCCTCCTGACACCCGCTGCTGCTCCGCTGGCAGGGCCCCCATAGCAGCTGTGTGGCACTGGCTGGGGGCCCCTGGAGCAGTGGGGGCCCTAGGCAACTGCTGTCCCTGTATACCAGTAGAGGTGCCAGGGCCCACCAGATGCCAGGGCCCACCGGAGAATCAGTCCGACGCTACCTGTCTGTATATATAATGTCAGTGTACAAGTAATAGAATGATCACTGGAGACATACACAGGAGTTCTGTATATAGTGTATAGTGTACAGGTAATACAGTGACTCACCAGTAACATTATACACAGGAGCTCTGCATATAGTCAGCGTACAGGTAATACAAGGATCACCAGTGACATTATACACAGGAGCTCTGTATATACTATATAATGTAAGTGTCCAGGTAAATCACTGACTTATCAGTGACCTCTGTATTTGTAGCGATTCATCTTCGCTTTTCTTCCTCTTCCAGCCAGGACACGTTTGCTGCAGAAAATAACACACTATACTTGATCACTTCTAGACCACATTCCCCACTTTCCCCCCCGACTTCTACACTTTATGTGTAAAGGTCAGCCAGGGCAGTAGTCGTGGCTGAGTATTTCGGGTTCGGGCATTGTATACCCTGACCTCCCTCTACAGGAAAACGGTACCTCTTCTCTTGCATGGTACGGTGAATACTCACCGTGCCGTCAGCGTCCCCTTTGCTACGCCGACTTGATGCTGATCCTTGATCCCAATGAATAGAGACACAGTCCAGGGCAACTCTTAACTGAGCAAATTTATTTTCTTCAGGACACAGCACATCCACATAGTTTCCAGCATTTTCATCACAGTAAAGACAGCACATTACTTCATCTTTCCCTTCACTGTTCCTTGCAGTGTTTCCGTTTGATGAAGCGTCTCAGATGGCTCCTCAGTGTCCTCCCTGTATAGCGTCACCATGGTGAAGCGCTCTCCAGCATGTTTCGCCCCGGACATCAGAGATTCAGCCCACGTAGCTTTCCACCACATTCTGGAGTGACCTGCCCGTACCCTTTTACGGTAACCTTCAATCTTCCTCTGTTTACTTACACTCTTTTCCACTTTATTGCTGATTCTGCAGTACCGTGTTCTTCTCTAGATGGCTGGGCATCAGCTTTAACATCACGGGGTAGTTAGGCAGCTCAGGCATATAGCCCACCCGAGCACAAAGGGGTCAGGCCTCTGACTGCCTGAAACTGGAAGACCATCCTGGCTTATTCTCCAGCTATCCCCTCCTACAGTTAACTCCTATATGTCCTACAGCTACATCTACTGTGCAATGAGCTCAGTGCCCCATCTAGTGACCATAGCCCAGACTGCACTGTCCCTACCAAGTACAAGGTGCAGAAACATAGCTTATGCTATATAAATAATACAGCAACATGAAATATACGATAATGCGCAACAATGGTATAACATATATATAAATATATATACAAGTACAACAGCAACATGGGGGTTTAAAGGGGTAAGACTCTCAACCCCTTACACATGTCTACATATTGATATTAGTCATGTATTATACTACAGCACAGGCACCATTTTGATGAATGCAAACCTTTTTTTTGTAACCCCACAAACACCCGGAGCACCAGAATCTCAATAACTGAAATTTACAAATACAGATTACACAACAACCACAAGATGCATTTCATCACCCAGGTCACCTCATTTTAATCAGTATAACAGCGTAGACCTGACACTGTCTGTACTTTACTGTTCACAATCCTGCTGACAGGATCCCTTTAAATCTAAATTTTAATAAGTTTGTTCTTTTCTGCGCTAAACGTCCCCCAAACCCTGAGGACGGCGAGTATACCTTGGTTGTGTTTTGCTGTATGTGTATACAAAAGTAAAAGAAGAGCACCTATCAGGGGCTCAGAAAAGCTGGGTGGCATGTGTGCTAGTGTGTGACCCAGCGCAGGTGTCTCACTGGCCTATCAAAACAGTGACCGATAGCAGCAAACAGTGTGATGTGGATGTGAGAACTGTCTGCGGGGTGCGCTTAGGTGAGTGGACAAAAGAATATGGGAGGTTCACCTTTATAGTAACATCCCAGGGCAGGTGTGTCGTGAGCAAGTGGTGTTCAAGAAATATTGGTGGCAGTGGTTGTGACTTATCCTGACACACAATGTACAGGGAAATGGGAAAATTGTGAAAAAAAACGCAATTCTGACCTTAATTATGTTTACGGCGTACATTATGTGGTAAAAATGACCATGTAATATGATTCTCCTCATCAGTATGATTACAGAGATACTAAACGTGCCCAGATTTTTAAATTATTTTAGTGGTAGAAAAAAAATCAAGACTTTGAAATAAAAAATATGTTGGAGTTTGTGTTGCCATTTTCCGAGACCCGTAGTTTTACTTTTTCGTTCAATAGAGCTATGAGAGGGATTATTTTTTTATAAGGCGAGACGTTATTATGGATATTACTTTGGGATAGATATGACATTTTAGTTGCTTGTTACGTATTTTAAGTGGTATTGCAGCGACCAAAAAATACCGCAATGTTGGCGTTTTTAAATTTTTTGTGTTTACCAATTGGGTTAATTATTTTTATATTTTGATAGCTCGGACTTTGCTGGATGCGGCGATATCACTTGACATTTTTTTTTATGTTCATTTTCAATGGAGGAAAATTGAACTTTTATGAGTTTTTTTTTCAGATTTGTTTAAATCTTTTTTTGTTGTTTTACTTTTCTTTTCACTTCATTTATCGCTCCCTAAGGCCCCTTTCACACTTCAGTTTTTTGCAATCAGTCACAATCCGTCAGGTTTTGACAAAAACGGATCCTCAGTTTTTTTTTGAGGATCCGTTTTTTCCCCATTGACTTGCATTAATGGCGGATTGTGACGGATGGCTGTCCGTTTCATCAGTTTTTTTTTTGAGGATCCGCCAAAAGTTGCTGTCCGTCACCATCCTCAAAGATTTCAAAACGGAGCTTGCAACAAAACTCTCTCTCTCTCTCTCTCCTTCCCGACCAGCGTTTCCTTTAAATTTCCTCATTTTCAGGATCCTGTGCCATCCGTTCACATCAGTTCAGAACGGATCCGCTTGTCTGCCTTTTTGGCGGATTTGAACTGATGCAAAAAACTGAAGTGTGAAAGAGGCCTAAGCTGTACTACATACAGGGGCTAATGGTGCAGCAGAAGTGTGAACTTTTTGATGCTTTTGTTTAATATTTTCCACTATAGTATATGGAGAGCATAAAAAACGCATGCAAAATTCCAATGAAGTCTCCAATTGTGGAACTGAAGCATTCCTCTACTAAAAAAAATGCATTCGAAAAAACTGCCACAAAAAAATACAATAAAAAGTTTTGATTGCTTTAGTGCGAATACCTATGGAAACAATGCAGCACTTCTGCACGTGTGAACATGGCCCAGGAGAGACTCTGGACAATTTGTACGTTCTACACCAGGTTCACACTTGGGGTTATTTATTTTTTTATCACTACTTAGAATTACAGACAAATTAAAAAAAGTGATCTGAGCCAATTATATGGAAAAAATACAATATTATTTAACATTTATTCTGAAGCTATATGAAATAATTCTGACTACAGCAATGGTCTGTGCCCATCACGGGTGATCCGTGTTACCGGGAAGAGAGGAGGAGACATTCCTGGAAGAAGCTGACAATAGATACATCACATTATCTCACGTATGAGGATACAGAATTATACAGGTTTGAAAATATCAAATAGAAAGATTTGCCTGTAAACAGGTAAAAAAGCAAAAACAGTAAATAAAGCAATGACTTGCGCTATTGTACCGGTAAGTTTTTATACATCTCATCCCAATCCAGCTAACCCCTATCCGTACAGTGGCAGCTGGTATTGGATGGTCTGCCATGGGTAACATAACTAGTTCTCCTATATTAGACCCATTGCCATGTTCGTCTTTATGACATCACAGAAGCGTTGTCCACGAGTCATGGAATGTTCCGCAAGAACGGTCAGTGCGAGGCAAGCAGAGATAGAGAGGAGAGCTGAACACTAACCCAGAGCGACTTGTAAATCACTTTTTACTTGTTTTGTTTATTTTTTTTACTTTTATTTCTTTTTTTTGGGAGTGTTTTCTACCATCCGCACACACTTTTGTGTGTGTGGAGGGGAAGGCAGCCTAATGGCTGCACCCGTAGCTGGAGGAAAGTTCCAACCACGGAGACGTCTCCCACATGCCAGGACATCCCTATACAGTCAGAGGCCTGAACACCACCAAAGGCCAACTGGCTTCACGGGGTATGTGATGGCAGTGCTTTATTATATCGTGTCAATTATTAAATGCCTGTTCAAAACACCAGAAAAGGCAAAGGACCGATATTCCAGACTGAAAAGTCCACCACCATATCCTACAATGCCCGAAATAGGCCGATTCGTACAACCTGCAGCAAACATCAGCGCAGAGCCAGAGGGTATGAAGGAACGCCTGATACTCACCAGAACAGTAGATGAGGAAGAGACAACAGCCACATTGCCCAGGAGCCCATCCCCATGCACCTGGATGGAGCTAACTCCCTCTCAAGCACGTATACTCCTCAGTATGCCTTACGACCATCAACCGCGTATTAAGGTGACTGCTAAACAAGGCTACAATCCTACACCACACCTGCCAGTCAGCTATACCACTGGAAAGATCATGCAAGTAATGCTGATGAGCCCACAGGATGTACAACGTGCCTACAAGAGAGATTTGGGTTTCCTTCCAAGTCCTAGGAAGATCATTCTCCCGAGAAGAGAATTCCGCGGCACTTTGATTTAGCCGGCGGAAAATGTAGTGGCGAGTTGCTTGCAGCAAGCACATACCATCTTCTGCACAGCTGCTTCTTAGACAGATTTTCCGGTTTTGACTATGGCTTGATCAATGGATCATGTTTCTATACTGCCGCCTGCCCTGACCTCTGCTTGTTTAAAGTTATGCATCTACACTGCCGCCTGCCCTGACCTTTGCTTGCTCAATGGATTATGTTTTTGAACTGCCGCCTGCCTGACCTCTGCTTGCTCAATGGATTGTTTCTGCACTGCCGCCTGCCTTGACCTCTGCTTGCTCAGTGGATTATGTTTTTGAACTGCCGCCTGCCCTGACCTCTGCTTGCTCAATGGATTATGTTTTTGAACTGACGCCTGCCCTGACCTCTGCTTGCTCAATGGATTATGTTTCTGCACTGCCGCCTGCCTGACCTCTGCTTGCTCAATGGATTATGTTTTTGAACTGCCGCCTGCCCTGACCTCAGCTTGCTCAATGGATTATGTTTCTGCACTGCCGCCTGCCCTGACCTCAGCTTGCTCAATGGATTATGCTTCTGCACTGCCGCCTGCCCTGACCTCTGCTTGTTTCCGGTTATTAATCTGTGATACTAATAAAAATGTATATTATTCTGCACTATATGGACTGTGGGTCGTTTTTTTTCTTTGGTTTTATGGTTGTTTCCGGTTATGTTTTTGCACTGCTGCCTGCCCTGACCTCTGCTTGTTTCCGGTTATGTTTCTGCACTGCTGCCTGCCCTGACCTTTGCTTGTTTCTGACTACTCATTTGCCTGCTGATTTTGTACTTCTTCCTCAATGCCTGCACTTTTAAGACCCCAGTAGAGCTAATTTATATAAATCCTGCATCCTAACAATGAAGCCGGGTTATAGGGCTTCTGATCACAATGGTAGGATGATGCCTCAATGTGAAGAAGGGTAGCACCAGTTCTTCACCTAACAGTATGGAATGCTTATCTAAAAAAATGAAAAAGGAACAGTACAGTATAGACAAAGGTCCCATAAACTCAACAAGAACAAACCATTAAGAACTTTAAGCATAAACATATGAGACAACAAACCAAGTGGCTCAGAATACCACATCCGACCCAACCAGCAGTTTTGTTGAAGGTATTTTCCTCTGATCTTTCGTTAAGAGGGTACAACATCTCAAATACATTAGACTGGTGTGGGTCTCCAACCATTTAGGAACCCTCAAATCAATAGTACAGGGGTCTTGAATCAGCCACAAAATTGCTTCAGGAAGAATTGGGTGGAGCACTGGTTTCATATGTACCCTGCCGCTCATGTCAAGGTCTATGAAAATAACCAAACACAAGGCTGAGTACTCAGATCTTATAGGAACCTCCCCAATAGTGAATGGCCATCTGTATATTCATAGTTCCCCAGGTCTGTAGACAGATGCGGGTTTCACGTCCGGGACCTCTGCCTATCAGACATTTATAGAATATTTTATGGATAACACATAAATGTATGGGAAAACTCCTCTTGTAAATAGTGCGCCTCAAGTTTCTTCTGCTGTTTGCAGTGGAATGTAGTCATCATAGCTAATATGAGGGAAGGATTCCTGAGAGGGGGTATACATCTACTATATCCATATTCTGTGGATATCTACCCTAATAAAGCTTATGGACGGTGAGTGCAGTGATGAGACCGACCCTTTATCAACATGTTCTGTCCCACAAACTAATGTAGTACACTGCACTGACCGCCGATAGACTTTATTCTCCAAAGACAATTTAAGTTTGTTATATGTATTAAAATACTTTTTTTCCCAGAATTATCTAAGAATTATCGACAAGGAAAATGGACTCAAGATAAAGCTTAGAAACATATATTTCTTTACAGCTCCTGATATAGGTATTGCGGTCTTTAAAAACAGTAGTCCCCAACTTCTGCCTCCTCAGCAAGTTATCCCCTAGCCATTGGTAGATCATAACTTGCTGATTACGGGTGTTTCACTGCCAGGACCCCCACCAATCCTAAGAACAGGGTGTCTGGAACAAGCGGCTGTTAAGAATGCGCAACAACACTTCTTTCATTATGGGACAATGATGGGGCTGATATGCTGATGATGGACTATGATGGGGCTGATGTGCTGATGATGGACTATGATGGGGCTGATGTGCTGATGATGGACTATGATGGGGTTGATGTGCTGATGATGGACTATGATGGGGCTGATGTGCTGATGATGAACTATGATTGGGATGATGAAGTCTGCAATAACAGAGCATAGCAGTACAACCCCTTAGCCTGGAGTGCCCTAACAAATAGCTGGGGAGGGTCCGAGCTCACAGTCAGACCTTAGAAGAAGAGTTAATAGTTTTGTTTCTTCTGTCTTAAAGGACAAAAAAGGCTTACAGTATATACTCGCGTATAAGTCGAGATTTTCAGCCCATTTTTTGGGGCTGAAAGTCCCCCTCTCGGCTTATACGCGAGTCATATACCGGGGGTCGGCCAGGGAGGGGGAGCGGGAGGGGGTGTCGGAGATCATACTCACCTCTCCTGGCATGTTTCTGCAGCCCCCCGTGCTTATTCCATCTTCTCGGCGCTGTTCTTCCTGCTTTCAGCGGTCACGTGGTACGCTCATTACCCTCATTAATATGCACATATGTAATGAGCGGCACCACGTGACCGCAGAAAGCAGGAAGAACAGCACTGAGAAGATGGAACAAGCACGGGGGGCTGCAGAGACATGCCAGGAGAGGTGAGTATAACGGGGGGAGCCATATTCACCTGTGCCCCATTCCACCGCTGCGCATCGCTCTGCTGTCTTGCTTCCTCTGGCAGTGACGTTAAGGTCAGAGGGTGCCATGACGTAGTTAGCAGGCGCCCTCTGCCTGAACAGTCACTGCAGAGCCAGCAACGCTGAGGAGCAGCAGCTGCAGCAGTGACAAGGTGAGTATATAGTTTTTTTTTTCATTTTTTTAATTGAGGCTGCGGCAGCAGCATTGTAAGGGGCCACTAATCACTGTGCAGCAATACAAGGGGCCACTCATCACTGTGCAGCATTATAAGGGGCCACTCATCACTGTGCAGCATTATAAGGGGCCACTCATCACTGTGCAGCATTATAAGGGGCCACTCATCACTGTGCAGCATTATAAGGGGCCACTCATCACCTTGCAGCATTATAAGGGGCCACTCATCACCGTGCAGCATAATAAGGGGCCACTAATCACCGTGCAGCATAATAAGGAGCCACTAATCACTGCAGCATTTCAAGGGGCCACTAATCACTGTGCAGCATTATAAGGGGCCACTCATCACTGTGCAGCATTACAAGGGGCCACTCATCACTGTGCAGCATTACAAGGGGCCACTAATAACTGTGCAGCATTACAAGGGGCCACTAATCACTGTGCAGCATTACAAGGGGCCACTAATC
Organism: Dendrobates tinctorius; assembly: GCF_039654945.1. Classification (NCBI taxonomy): domain Eukaryota; kingdom Metazoa; phylum Chordata; class Amphibia; order Anura; family Dendrobatidae; genus Dendrobates; species Dendrobates tinctorius. The sequence continues at coordinate 54,043 of NW_027362324.1, read as the reverse complement.
ACTGTGCAGCATTACAAGGGGCCACTAATCACTGTGCAGCATTATATGGGGCCAGTAATCACTGTGCAGCATTATATGGGGCCAGTAATCACTGTGCAGCATTATATGGGGCCACTCATCACTGTGCTGCATTATAAGAGGCCACTCATTACTGTGCAGCATTATAAGGGGGCCTCTCATTACTGTGCAGCATTATACGGGGCCACTAATCACTGTGCAGCATTACAAAGGGCCACTAATCACCGTGCAGCATAAGGGGCCACTAATCACTGCAGCATTTCAAGGGGCCACTAATCACTGTGCAGCATTATAAGTGGCCACTAATCACCGTGCAGCATTGTAAGGGGCCACTAATCAATGTGCAGCATTATAAGGGGCCACTAATCACTGTGCAGCATTATAAGGGGCCACTAATCACTGTGCAGCATTATAAGGGGCCACTAATCACTGTGCAGCATTATAAGGGGCCACTAATCATTGTGCAGCATTATAAGGGGCCACTCTCCATGCAGCATTATAAGGGGCCACCAATCACTGTGAAGCATTATATGGGGCATATGTTATTATGGACCATGTAATAGGGCTACCATTATTCACTGTGCAGCATTATTAGGCATATTTTTGTATGGAGCATCTTATGGAACCCATCATGAACTTTATGGAGCATTATATGGGGCCATCATGAACTTTATGGAGCATCTTATGGGGCCCATTTTATTTTTGAAATTTACCAGTAGCTTCGGCATTTTCCACCCTAGGTTTATAGGCGAGTCAATAAGTTTTCCCAGTTTTTTGTGACAAAATTAGGGTGGTCGGCTTATACATGGGTCGGCTTATACGCGAGTATATACGGACTTCTAAAGAAAATTGCCCCCAAGTTATTTTGAGCGACCCCGCCTGCTGTACCATCCTTGTGATTTACGAGAACGTTTCTCACTTCCTGCTAGGACAGCGGAAACCCAAGGAGTAAAGAGAGAAGGTCCTTATGGCTGCATGGAGTAATGCTGGAAATCTCTAAGTCTGCGGGGACAACAGAGACTTTAGAAGAAGGCAAACCAAGGTTTAGTGCTAGCACTAGTGTGAGAGAAGGTTTATACTACAGGAGAGAAGTGCTGTAACAGGAAAGAACCTAACAAATAAAAAAGATTGTAGACAAACCAGATTTTGCTATCTATTCATGTCATTGCCTTCCATATTACAGAGAAATTTCCCTAAATCCGGTATCTGATAATCCACAATGATGTATATTCAGGGTCGAACTGGGGTGTCTGGGGCCCACCAGGGGAATGGACTCTAGGGCCCCATCCTACAGCTATATGCTAATATCTGTCAGTCGTTATCCCCATTATAGTGGAGCATCGGCTGTAAAACACAGGCGGCTCCTGCACATCTACTGTGCACCCCCATAACTGGGATGTATAATTACGGTAGTTTACATTAATGTGGTTCTTTGGTTAAAACAATTTATCACCGATCCATGGGCTCTATAGGATAGCTGATCGCATACGTCCGACCATTAGAAACTGCACCGACCGGAAGAATGAGAAAGTTTTATCGTTGATAGGACACTTATCCCCATTTTAAAATGGAGCAGCAGGTTAGATATCTGACCGAAGCTTCATTCATTCTCTTTGGAGCTTCTATAAAAATACAAGTGCAGCCACTGAGGGAATGAATGGATCAGTTGTCAAGTCGGACATGCCACTCCAGTCTAATGGGGATAAAAAGTTCCACATTTTGCTGAATGGGTCCAAGTAGTTAGACCCCCCCAATCAATACGTTATCACTTGTCCTGTGAATAGGAGATTACGTTTTTCCACAGGAAACCCCTGTAAGTGCATCTCTGCCGCTGTTTACAAAGTATTTAATCTCTAATGGAAATAAAGAATATTCTCCTAATTAATATCAGAGAAGACTAATGACCGTCAAACACAACACAATCCACTGTACCAAGACCAATAATACCACATACAGGGGAGAAATACCACCACACCATGACCAGACCACATAGTACCCGCATCATATCACATAAAAGGCACAAATACAACCACACCATGACCAGACCACATATTACCACCACATAGTGACCGAATAATATGACATATTACCAGCATATAGGGACCAAATAATAATTCATACACGGAGAAATACTTCCACACTGTGAACAGTCCACAAATTACCACCACTTATTGATGGAATACTACAGTACTGATTATGAATACAAACCACAATAATAACAACACTGTTATTACCACCAGTGACATTATACACAGTACCTCTGTATATAGTGTCAGTGTACAGGTAATACAGTGATTACCAGTGACATTATACACAGGAGCTCAGTGATCACTGGCAACATTATTGTCAAGGTTTGCTCAGCTTGTGGGATTAGGTAGTTCAGAGGTTAATGTGGATGGCCTCACTCTGAGATTCTGGGAGGCTTTTTAAAGCCTCATTGTGGGCTCATTCCTCATCGTTTATACTCAGACCCTTGGCCGAGTGTGTGTGACCCTGGTGTGCTTTGTGACTGTAATACTTTATGCTTGTTTGGTTTTGATCTGGTTCTGTCCCTGTTACGAGTTCTGCCTGTCCCTCTTGTACTGCGTTGCTATCTCTGTGTATGACTCATTGCCTATGACCTGACTATTCTCTGATTGCCCCTCTTGTACTGTGCAGCTATCTCCATGTATGACTCATTGCTTACGTTCTGACTACTCTCTGCTCGCCCCTCTGGTATCGCGCCGCCCTCTCCATGTATGACCGCCCGTTTGTCTGACCTGAGTTCCCCTCGCCTCTACTCCAGGATTCCTGTAGTAGAGTCCTACAATCATCTTCAGAAGTGGGACACTAAGCCCCGCCCCCTGTGGTCACATGATCGTAGGTCCTTGTACTTCTTACTACCTTCAGCATCGCAGGTCCCGTCTGCCTCAACTTTCCCTGCAGTATCGGACCCCGGGCCCTCCCGCAGTAGGGGTGAGTCACGCTGCTCAGCCGTGGCAGTTCGCCGACGCTGACAGGATCCTGATATTTATACACAGAAGATCTGCATACAGTGTCAGTGTAATACAGTGACCACCAGTGAAATTATACACAGGAGCTTTTGGAAGTGCATTGAGCAGCAGGGTGGTTTGCTGGTGAAGGGAAAAAAAATCTCTTTAAATCTTCTGCCTGAGCGAGTGTAAACGAGCTGAGTGTGACCTGAGCGTAAGTGCGAACGGTGGTAAGTGTGTGACTTGTGATTCAGTGACTTTGGATTCAGGGAGTTTGCAAAGGAGGTATTACTGAATTGCTGTTATATTTTATTAATACTTTTTATTTATTTTTACTTATCTTTTCTGTCTGGTGCAATCCCCATTAGGAATGTGCTCCACTATTGCCAATGCCATCCAGTGTACGTCTTGCCGCATGTACGCAATCCTTGACCAGCCAGTCGAGGGTGCATACTGCTGTGCGAGATGTGAGCACATTGTGCATTTGGAAGCCCAGATACTGGATTTAAATGTGCAGCTGGCAACACTGAGATCAATAGACAATATGGAAAGGAGACTTCTACTCACTGAGCAGACGCTCAATGAGATAGATGAGGGGGGGATGCTAGGTTGGAGCTGCAGGACAGTGAAGCAGTAAGATGGGTGACAGTTAGAAGGTGGGGTAGACAGAAGAGTGCCAGGGAGGCTAGTCCTGATCTGGCACAACCCAATAAGTTTGCCAAGTTGGCAGATGAGGGGAGTGTCAGTGCAGGGGTAGCACTGCTGCAGCAAGGCATGTCCTCTGAAAGCCAGAGGAGTATATGCTCCAGTAAGGGGAGAAATAGGAGAGCAGGGCAGGCCAGACAGGTGCTGGTAGTGGGGGACTCAATTATTAGGGGAACAGATAGGGCAATCTGTCACAAAGAAAGGGATCGTCGAACGGTGTGCTGCCTTATCTGGCGCGCAAGTCTGACACATCGCTGACCGGGTTGACACATTACTGGGAGGGGCTGGTGAGGATCCAGCGGTCATGGTGCACATTGGTACAAATGACACAGAGGTAGGTGGAAGGTCCTTAAAGATGATTTCAGGGAATTAGGCTGCAATCTTAAGGCAAGGACCTCCAAGGTGGTATTTTTGGAAATATTTCCTGTACCACGTGCCACGCCAGAGAGGAGATTAGGGAAGTTAATAAGTGGTTCAAGAATTAGTGTAGGAAGGAGGGGTTTGGGTTCCTGGAGAACTGGGCCGACTTCTCAGTTGGCTACAGGTTCTACGCTAGGGACGGGCTGCACCTCAATGGGGAGGGTGCAGCTGTGCTGGGGAAAAAAATGGCTAGAAGGGTGGAGGAGTGTTTAAATTTGGAACTAGGGGAGGGTATTCATTTTATAAGAGGGGAAGACTGTGTAGATAGAGACCTGGGCACAAATAATGAAATTGGGGGTGGTAGTGGCATGGGGGGTGAGGTTAGAACAGTTAATAATTTAAGAAATAGAGGTACAGACATACATAAAGTGCATGTATACAAATGCCAGAAGCCTCGCCAACAAAATGGAGGACTTAGAATTAATTTTGTTGGAAGATAAGGTATATTGCACCCCCTCATAGGGTATAAGGCTGCCCCCTCATAGGGTATAATGCTTCTCCCCCCTCATAGGGTATAATGCACCCCCTCATAGGGTATAATGCTGCCCCCTCATAGGGTATAACACTAGATAGATAGATAGATATGTGATAATTAGATGTATAGATAGATAATAGATAGATAGATCTATGGATAGACAGATAGAAATAAAGATATAAAGATAATAGATAGTGAAAGATATAGGTAGCTATAGAGATAGATAGACCTAGATAGATATAGATAGATAAATAGATAGATAGGGGATAAATAGATATATGGATAGATAGATAGATAGATATAAAGATAATAGATAGTGATAGCTATAGATAGGTATATAGATAGATAGATAGGGGATAAATAGATAGATCTATGGATACATGATATATAGATGGATAGATATAAAGATAATAGATAGAGATAGATATAGATAGGTATAGAGATAGATGGATATAGACTATTTATATCTATCTATATCTACCTCTATATCTATCTATCTATCTATATCTATCTCTATATCTAAGATAGAGACAGATAGATATAGAGATAGAGATATAGATATACAGATAGAAATAGATAGATATAGAGATATATAGATATAGAGACAGATAGATATAGAGATAGATATAGATAGATATAGAGATATATAAAAAACAAACCACAATACTCACCTCTCCTCCTGCTCCCACGCTGATGACGGCTTCAGTGTCAGCAGCTGACCCGTCTGCCAGACACACAGCGGGTGCGCGATGAAGTGACGTCATCGCGCATCGGCTGTGAGTCAGGAGCAGAGGGGACTGATGGGAGAGAGATGCTCTCTATTCCACTGAAATTGAGCGCAGCGCCGGCTGCCTAGGTTGGGGAGCGGGGCCCCGGGGTGAGTGGAGGCCGAGAGTGAATGAATATTCATTTCTCTTTAGTAGTGGGGACAGTGGCTCCTGCCTCCTGACACCCGCTGCTGCTCCGCTGGCAGGGCCCCCATAGCAGCTGTGTGGCACTGGCTGGGGGCCCCTGGAGCAGTGGGGGCCCTAGGCAACTGCTGTCCCTGTATACCAGTAGAGGTGCCAGGGCCCACCAGATGCCAGGGCCCACCGGAGAATCAGTCCGACGCTACCTGTCTGTATATATAATGTCAGTGTACAAGTAATAGAATGATCACTGGAGACATACACAGGAGTTCTGTATATAGTGTATAGTGTACAGGTAATACAGTGACTCACCAGTAACATTATACACAGGAGCTCTGCATATAGTCAGCGTACAGGTAATACAAGGATCACCAGTGACATTATACACAGGAGCTCTGTATATACTATATAATGTAAGTGTCCAGGTAAATCACTGACTTACCAGTGACCTCTGTATTTGTAGCGATTCATCTTCGCTTTTCTTCCTCTTCCAGTGTAAAATAATGCATATCCTGTAAAATACTCAGGACTAGTTACCAGATAAAAATATAGTGGTTTATTTGGTTTCTTCCATCAAAGAAAGGTTATTACAGAAAAACAGGTGAATAAAAATAAGTGAAAGAGATATTGTCCATTGTTCATAGCAAAAGCTTTCCATCTTCATTCTCTGAGATCCCACATGGCAAAAGCAACATGTATTCTTCTTCTCTCCGAGATCCTGAATAGCAAATGCCTGCTGTGTCTCAGTTTGGCTTCTCACATCGCCGTCAAGTAATATACCAGCTGTTGAGTTATGTCATGGCCCAACACAGGCGACATCTTCGTGTCTGTCTCTCATGATGGTGAGGGAAGAAGAGCAGCGACCTCTACAGTTAGCCATGAATTATATACGTCTCCTAAAGCACGTGGTCTCTACATATATGGAGCTGTCTTTCTACCATGAGCCAAGCTTAAAAATAGCCTATGTCATGTAAGCTAAAGCATTCTACAGAACTGGGTCTTATAAGAAATTAACGGATTATTAATATTTAACAATTCCCCCTTTTGAGGGAGACAGACATTAATTGGAACCCTCAAATATAACGATCTTTTTTCTTCTTTTCTTCTTCTTTGACAAAATAATTTAATATTAATAATAATAATAATAATAATAATAATAATATTAGATTACCGTTATAAGTACTCAATGACATAATTGATGTGAATTCATGTTATGGTAAGCCGTGAACAATATTCATATAAAATATGTATAATTATACTTCCCTAAGTCTAAATTGAAGCATCTCAGGTCCAGTCATCATCATCTGATGTCATCTGGTCTTCATTTTGATGTCTTCTGTCTTCTTCTTGGTTCTTTTAAAAATACAGTTTTCTTATAGCATATAGATGTGTTGTGTATCAAATCAAAGTCCATAATTTCGAAAACAAAGTCTATGCAGCTTTAATATCTGTGCAGTGTTATCTTTAAAAACCTGGGCTTACATTGGCTCGCCTTGGATATTCTGGAATCCTCCATCGGAACTGGTCTTTGAAGAGGTGTGACGTCTTTGGTCAGCAAAGCAAGGGTTAAAATGACTCTTCCTTGCTAAACATAGCACCATAACCAGTCCTTGTCCTAATGCACAGGACATATGTCAGGGTTGTAGCTTCCTGATAATTACCTTCATTGTTCACCAGCTTTCATCGAAGCTTTTCAGGTGATTGAAAACCTCTGGAACTTGATAAGAACGTGATAACACCGTTCATCTCAGCATCATAGGATCATCGTCCTCTGGTTGTCAGGTTAGACACTTTAATTGTGACTGTCAGTGGTGGATACTGCACTTGTGACTGTCAGTGGTGGATACTGCACTTGTGACTGTCAGTGGTGGATACTGCACTTGTGACTGTCAGTGGTGGATACTGCACTTGTAATTAACAGTCTATTACTCAGTAATCATAGCTTTGTTACCTTCTGGGATTTCTGGATCGCGGCATTCTTCTTCTTGCAACTGATAAAAATCAATGAAGTTTAGAAATGTGAAAAGTCTTTATTAACATAATTTCAGTATCTTGCTTGAAGTCTTCATTCCCTATTCTATAGCAAATCTGGTAATTTTCTATCCTATAATATCACAGCGTACCATAGCAATCAGTAATATCCATATAATTATTATCAGAATTTGTACCATATATGGATTTCAATATTTGAAATAATAAACCAATAATAAGTGATAATACATTATTATCCATTTTTTTCATGTGATAGAACATTTTTATGTCATAGGTGTAATTACCTTTTTCAACCCATAGGTGTCACTGTGTTTTATGTAACCAGTGTTTTCATCTTTATTAATAAGGAATATATTTATTATACTAATAATATGTAGGAATGTAAAGCCATGAACCAAAATAAGAATATATGAGTGAGCGAATGAATGAATAAAAGAATTGTTGCATATAACTCAGAAGTGAAACATTTTCCTTAGTAATAGAACCATATAATTGCTATATTTAATGAAGCAATATTCTCAGTAGATATTACTTTACTAAATATTGGTGAAAGAATTAAAAATAATGAAAAATAAAAATAAAAATAAGAATAAGGCCTTTATGTTGATGCAGAGTAGTTATGTCTTCAGTAACATATACCCTTAATATTTCCATGATCTGGATTATTTCATAATTGTCATAAACTTGTGTTACCAAAATATTCAAATTATGCAACTTTGCATGTAATTCCTCTTAGTGTAAAGAAATGAATCCTTATAATACTTGTTATTATACCCAATACTTATACCATTGTACCTTATTAATATTTTTTTCCTATTAAAATGTGTGAAGAAGAGGTATTAATCAAATGTGATGATGTAGTCAGGATAAAAAAACATATTTCCCCCTTAATACCAAAAAATATTGTTTAGTAATAATTCATTTATCAAAACCAAAATTAAAAATAATTAATTTATAAATTGTGTAAATATTATACTTGCTTATACCATTATTTGTCTGAAGATGTGTAACCATTAAAATTAATTTGAATATCATAAAATTATCCTTTGGAAAAATTAATTTGCATAAACCATTTTGATGTGCGATTGCACTTTGCACTTATCCACTATTAACTAAATCAAGAAATAATTACTATAGAAATATAGAAATATATGTTTGTATAGATAATATTTCATTATGTATCTTAATATTCTAATAATTTCCTAAAGATAAAAGCTTTGGGGGTTTTGTTTTTTTTTTTTCTTTCTCTCATGCATTCAGGATCCTGAGGTCTCACAAACGTATCACATTACTCGCTCAGCAGCTGCTCATACACTCAGTCACTGTCACTTATTAACTTTAAACCAAATACCTCACATATGAAGGTGTGATGAATACACGTATTTTAACCCAAATTATCCTAATTATCAATGCATTGTAAACTATTTCAATTTAGTCTCTTAATATTTCTTTGAATATTCCTCCACATTACATAAATATATGTTGTATAGCTATACTTGACATTTAGGCCTGGAAAAAAAATTCCATTGGTTTGCAAAAGTTGAGACCCCCTTGAAAATTCTTTCCCTATGAAACAAGGACATAGTATACTGGTCTGGTATACTTATTATTAGAACAAGGTTGAAATTTTCACCTGTTGAGGTTGTCATTCAAACCATGCAGTAAAAAAGCACACACAAGAACATTTTAAAAAGCAATTGGTTATTTCCTTTTAAGGGTTAGATATATAAAATCATGCAATTATTGCAACATCCTGTGTAAATAAAGGCATAAATCCTTGGAAGAGAATTTTTCTCGATTAAGTCCTGCTTTGAAATGAAAATTCTAAGGAAACATAAAAAAATAAGGTTAATATCATATTCATATTCTAAATATTATTACTGATGTAGATTTTAATTTTCATTAAAAAATACAGTTCTACTATTTCTACTTCTACAAACACTCTATATATATACTGTATGACTATGTATATATCCACAAACCATAAAACTACAGGATTATACTCTATAACTCACTAATTGTATAACACTGTTACACAATATATATTACTTTTTTCCTAGCCAATTCCTACACCCATACTTATTTCTCTGCAAAAAATATCCTGAAAGGTTCTTGCCATTTTAAAACTGATAGATTCTTGGAGCAGAGTATTCAGTTTACAGGCCATGATGTCACTCACCACCTGTTTCTGTCTGTTAAATTCGGCCATCTTTGTTACAGAAAGAAAATCAGAACTCATCATTTTTCTTAATTCCATTTGTGTCTTTTCGGTGTTCTTTTGCATCATTCCATATGGTTTATAACAAACATGTGATTTTCTTTTTCTTTCTTCGTAGATTTGATTTTGGGGAAAACTCATTTTAGAAGGTTTTGCTAATACCGGCTTCTGATAAGATTTTACTCTGCCTGTCTTTACAAAATTAGCACAATTTACTTTCCTCTCACGATTCTCGTGTTTTCTGGCAAAATCAAGGGATTGCGCACATTCAAACAAAGAATCTTTTTGTGACGCAATAACACGAGATGCAGGATTTAGAAACCAAAATTTGCTTACAAAACTCCTTATGAGGGACGGTGTTTTGACATTCTCACTCAGCATTCTATACAAACGTTCATATATGGACATGAACGTAAAAATACATTCCTTCCGACCAATCCTTAATTTTTGAAGAATATCAATATCTGGATGATTTTCATTTGATGAACAAAAAATGAGAATTTTTAATCTGTCCTTATCAGTTAAATTCTCATGTGTCTCACCAGATAACTTTAAAGACAATCTCCTAGCAAAATTTACAGGGATCCACATTTTGAACAACTGATTCTTCTCCTCGTTAGATAAATCAAAGTTATCAGAACAACTTTCAAAGATCTCAGAGTTTCTACAGACATCTAATTTGTTGTCATAAGCAGGAATTATTTGGCATATTTTTATCAAATTCTTCCTCACGCTACTTCGGATTTGGGCCTGTGAGTCTTCTATTTTTAGTGGTACGTCTTTCCCTTGTACGTCCTCTACGTCAGTTCTGAAGTCTCCTCCTACTTCTCCATCTTGTTCCACGTCTGCAAGGTCACCTTCAATGGCTGCTACAGACACTTGATTACAGTCAATCTCCCTAACTTTATAGCCAATCTCGAGAACATCACAACAATCATTTTTGGATTTCTCTGACACAGATCTATGAAATATATCTACCATCTGTAGAATATTTTTTAATCTCTCTCTTTCTCTATTGAAAAACTTAGAATCTAACCTCTGATTCTCGAGTTCACACTCGGCATATAAACTTAACCATAAAACTTCTGAATTAGAATTGTCTACAGACTTAAATTTCAATTTACTCTGCTTAGCAAGACAATTAATGACATCCATTTTATCTTACCTTGAAATGTCTCAGCTCCTTTGATGGACAACGCTGGGTTCCTGTCTTCACACGTCTGGCTTAGGTCTGGTACTTTTGGCACTTGTAGTACTTCTCAATCTATCTGGTACTTCTTACTTCTAGGTTCTATGTGATTCTTGTAAGTAGTGGAATTCCCGATAACTTGCACATATGATTTGACGTTAGCAAAGTCCAATCCCCCGTGTGTGCAAGTGGAGGGAAACCCGCAAAAAAGTACAAAAATTCAGATCTGGCTGGCTCTCCAATGTAAAATAATGCATATCCTGTAAAATACTCAGGACTAGTTACCAGATAAAAATATAGTGGTTTATTTGGTTTCTTCCATCAAAGAAAGGTTATTACAGAAAAACAGGTGAATAAAAATAAGTGAAAGAGATATTGTCCATTGTTCATAGCAAAAGCTTTCCATCTTCATTCTCTGAGATCCCACATGGCAAAAGCAACATGTATTCTTCTTCTCTCCGAGATCCTGAATAGCAAATGCCTGCTGTGTCTCAGTTTGGCTTCTCACATCGCCGTCAAGTAATATACCAGCTGTTGAGTTATGTCATGGCCCAACACAGGCGACATCTTCGTGTCTGTCTCTCATGATGGTGAGGGAAGAAGAGCAGCGACCTCTACAGTTAGCCATGAATTATATACGTCTCCTAAAGCACGTGGTCTCTACATATATGGAGCTGTCTTTCTACCATGAGCCAAGCTTAAAAATAGCCTATGTCATGTAAGCTAAAGCATTCTACAGAACTGGGTCTTATAAGAAATTAACGGATTATTAATATTTAACATCCAGCCAGGACACGTTTGCTGCAGAAAATAACACACTATACTTGATCACTTCTAGACCACATTCCCCACTTTCCCCCCCGACTTCTACACTTTATGTGTAAAGGTCAGCCAGGGCAGTAGTCGTGGCTGAGTATTTCGGGTTCGGGCATTGTATACCCTGACCTCCCTCTACAGGAAAACGGTACCTCTTCTCTTGCATGGTACGGTGAATACTCACCGTGCCGTCAGCGTCCCCTTTGCTACGCCGACTTGATGCTGATCCTTGATCCCAATGAATAGAGACACAGTCCAGGGCAACTCTTAACTGAGCAAATTTATTTTCTTCAGGACACAGCACATCCACATAGTTTCCAGCATTTTCATCACAGTAAAGACAGCACATTACTTCATCTTTCCCTTCACTGTTCCTTGCAGTGTTTCCGTTTGACGAAGGGTCTCAGATGGCTCCTCAGTGTCCTCCCTGTATAGCGTCACCATGGTGAAGCGCTCTCCAGCATGTTTCGCCCCGGACATCAGAGATTCAGCCCACGTAGCTTTCCACCACATTCTGGAGTGACCTGCCCGTACCCTTTTACGGTAACCTTCAATCTTCCTCTGTTTACTTACACTCTTTTCCACTTTATTGCTGATTCTGCAGTACCGTGTTCTTCTCTAGATGGCTGGGCATCAGCTTTAACATCACGGGGTAGTTAGGCAGCTCAGGCATATAGCCCACCCGAGCACAAAGGGGTCAGGCCTCTGACTGCCTGAAACTGGAAGACCATCCTGGCTTATTCTCCAGCTATCCCCTCCTACAGTTAACTCCTATATGTCCTACAGCTACATCTACTGTGCAATGAGCTCAGTGCCCCATCTAGTGACCATAGCCCAGACTGCACTGTCCCTACCAAGTACAAGGTGCAGAAACATAGCTTATGCTATATAAATAATACAGCAACATGAAATATACGATAATGCGCAACAATGGTATAACATATATATAAATATATATACAAGTACAACAGCAACATGGGGGTTTAAAGGGGTAAGACTCTCAACCCCTTACACATGTCTACATATTGATATTAGTCATGTATTATACTACAGCACAGGCACCATTTTGATGAATGCAAACCTTTTTTTTGTAACCCCACAAACACCCGGAGCACCAGAATCTCAATAACTGAAATTTACAAATACAGATTACACAACAACCACAAGATGCATTTCATCACCCAGGTCACCTCATTTTAATCAGTATAACAGCGTAGACCTGACACTGTCTGTACTTTACTGTTCACAATCCTGCTGACAGGATCCCTTTAAATCTAAATTTTAATAAGTTTGTTCTTTTCTGCGCTAAACGTCCCCCAAACCCTGAGGACGGCGAGTATACCTTGGTTGTGTTTTGCTGTATGTGTATACAAAAGTAAAAGAAGAGCACCTATCAGGGGCTCAGAAAAGCTGGGTGGCATGTGTGCTAGTGTGTGACCCAGCGCAGGTGTCTCACTGGCCTATCAAAACAGTGACCGATAGCAGCAAACAGTGTGATGTGGATGTGAGAACTGTCTGCGGGGTGCGCTTAGGTGAGTGGACAAAAGAATATGGGAGGTTCACCTTTATAGTAACATCCCAGGGCAGGTGTGTCGTGAGCAAGTGGTGTTCAAGAAATATTGGTGGCAGTGGTTGTGACTTATCCTGACACACAATGTACAGGGAAATGGGAAAATTGTGAAAAAAAACGCAATTCTGACCTTAATTATGTTTACGGCGTACATTATGTGGTAAAAATGACCATGTAATATGATTCTCCTCATCAGTATGATTACAGAGATACTAAACGTGCCCAGATTTTTAAATTATTTTAGTGGTAGAAAAAAAATCAAGACTTTGAAATAAAAAATATGTTGGAGTTTGTGTTGCCATTTTCCGAGACCCGTAGTTTTACTTTTTCGTTCAATAGAGCTATGAGAGGGATTATTTTTTTATAAGGCGAGACGTTATTATGGATATTACTTTGGGATAGATATGACATTTTAGTTGCTTGTTACGTATTTTAAGTGGTATTGCAGCGACCAAAAAATACCGCAATGTTGGCGTTTTTAAATTTTTTGTGTTTACCAATTGGGTTAATTATTTTTATATTTTGATAGCTCGGACTTTGCTGGATGTGGCGATATCACTTGACATTTTTTTTTATGTTCATTTTCAATGGAGGAAAATTGAACTTTTATGAGTTTTTTTTTCAGATTTGTTTAAATCTTTTTTTGTTGTTTTACTTTTCTTTTCACTTCATTTATCGCTCCCTAAGGCCCCTTTCACACTTCAGTTTTTTGCAATCAGTCACAATCCGTCAGGTTTTGACAAAAACGGATCCTCAGTTTTTTTTTGAGGATCCGTTTTTTCCCCATTGACTTGCATTAATGGCGGATTGTGACGGATGGCTGTCCGTTTCATCAGTTTTTTTTTTGAGGATCCGCCAAAAGTTGCTGTCCGTCACCATCCTCAAAGATTTCAAAACGGAGCTTGCAACAAAACTCTCTCTCTCTCTCTCTCCTTCCCGACCAGCGTTTCCTTTAAATTTCCTCATTTTCAGGATCCTGTGCCATCCGTTCACATCAGTTCAGAACGGATCCGCTTGTCTGCCTTTTTGGCGGATTTGAACTGATGCAAAAAACTGAAGTGTGAAAGAGGCCTAAGCTGTACTACATACAGGGGCTAATGGTGCAGCAGAAGTGTGAACTTTTTGATGCTTTTGTTTAATATTTTCCACTATAGTATATGGAGAGCATAAAAAACGCATGCAAAATTCCAATGAAGTCTCCAATTGTGGAACTGAAGCATTCCTCTACTAAAAAAAATGCATTCGAAAAAACTGCCACAAAAAAATACAATAAAAAGTTTTGATTGCTTTAGTGCGAATACCTATGGAAACAATGCAGCACTTCTGCACGTGTGAACATGGCCCAGGAGAGACTCTGGACAATTTGTACGTTCTACACCAGGTTCACACTTGGGGTTATTTATTTTTTTATCACTACTTAGAATTACAGACAAATTAAAAAAAGTGATCTGAGCCAATTATATGGAAAAAATACAATATTATTTAACATTTATTCTGAAGCTATATGAAATAATTCTGACTACAGCAATGGTCTGTGCCCATCACGGGTGATCCGTGTTACCGGGAAGAGAGGAGGAGACATTCCTGGAAGGAGCTGACAATAGATACATCACATTATCTCACGTATGAGGATACAGAATTATACAGGTTTGAAAATATCAAATAGAAAGATTTGCCTGTAAACAGGTAAAAAAGCAAAAACAGTAAATAAAGCAATGACTTGCGCTATTGTACCGGTAAGTTTTTATACATCTCATCCCAATCCAGCTAACCCCTATCCGTACAGTGGCAGCTGGTATTGGATGGTCTGCCATGGGTAACATAACTAGTTCTCCTATATTAGACCCATTGCCATGTTCGTCTTTATGACATCACAGAAGCGTTGTCCACGAGTCATGGAATGTTCCGCAAGAACGGTCAGTGCGAGGCAAGCAGAGATAGAGAGGAGAGCTGAACACTAACCCAGAGCGATTGTAAATCACTTTTTACTTGTTTTGTTTATTTTTTTTACTTTTATTTCTTTTTTTTGGGAGTGTTTTCTACCATCCGCACACACTTTTGTGTGTGTGGAGGGGAAGGCAGCCTAATGGCTGCACCCGTAGCTGGAGGAAAGTTCCAACCACGGAGACGTCTCCCACATGCCAGGACATCCCTATACAGTCAGAGGCCTGAACACCACCAAAGGCCAACTGGCTTCACGGGGTATGTGATGGAAGTGCTTTATTATATCGTGTCAATTATTAAATGCCTGTTCAAAACACCAGAAAAGGCAAAGGACCGATATTCCAGACTGAAAAGTCCACCACCATATCCTACAATGCCCGAAATAGGCCGATTCGTACAACCTGCAGCAAACATCAGCGCAGAGCCAGAGGGTATGAAGGAACGCCTGATACTCACCAGAACAGTAGATGAGGAAGAGACAACAGCCACATTGCCCAGGAGCCCATCCCCATGCACCTGGATGGAGCTAACTCCCTCTCAAGCACGTATACTCCTCAGTATGCCTTACGACCATCAACCGCGTATTAAGGTGACTGCTAAACAAGGCTACAATCCTACACCACACCTGCCAGTCAGCTATACCACTGGAAAGATCATGCAAGTAATGCTGATGAGCCCACAGGATGTACAACGTGCCTACAAGAGAGATTTAGGTTTCCTTCCAAGTCCTAGGAAGATCATTCTCCCGAGAAGAGAATTCCGCGGCACTTTGATTTAGCCGGCGGAAAATGTAGTGGCGAGTTGCTTGCAGCAAGCACATACCATCTTCTGCACAGCTGCTTCTTAGACAGATTTTCCGGTTTTGACTATGGCTTGATCAATGGATCATGTTTCTATACTGCCGCCTGCCCTGACCTCTGCTTGTTTAAAGTTATGCATCTACACTGCCGCCTGCCCTGACCTTTGCTTGCTCAATGGATTATGTTTTTGAACTGCCGCCTGCCTGACCTCTGCTTGCTCAATGGATTGTTTCTGCACTGCCGCCTGCCTTCACCTCTGCTTGCTCAATGGATTATGTTTTTGAACTGCCGCCTACCCTGACCTCTGCTTGCTCAATGGATTATGTTTCTGCACTGCCGCCTGCCTTGACCTCTGCTTGCTCAGTGGATTATGTTTTTGAACTGCCGCCTGCCCTGACCTCTGCTTGCTCAATGGATTATGTTTTTGAACTGACGCCTGCCCTGACCTCTGCTTGCTCAATGGATTATGTTTCTGCACTGCCGCCTGCCTGACCTCTGCTTGCTCAATGGATTATGTTTTTGAACTGCCGCCTGCCCTGACCTCAGCTTGCTCAATGGATTATGTTTCTGCACTGCCGCCTGCCCTGACCTCAGCTTGCTCAATGGATTATGCTTCTGCACTGCCGCCTGCCCTGACCTCTGCTTGTTTCCGGTTATTAATCTGTGATACTAATAAAAATGTATATTATTCTGCACTATATGGACTGTGGGTCGTTTTTTTTCTTTGGTTTTATGGTTGTTTCCGGTTATGTTTTTGCACTGCTGCCTGCCCTGACCTCTGCTTGTTTCCGGTTATGTTTCTGCACTGCTGCCTGCCCTGACCTTTGCTTGTTTCTGACTACTCATTTGCCTGCTGATTTTGTACTTCTTCCTCAATGCCTGCACTTTTAAGACCCCAGTAGAGCTAATTTATATAAATCCTGCATCCTAACAATGAAGCCGGGTTATAGGGCTTCTGATCACAATGGTAGGATGATGCCTCAATGTGAAGAAGGGTAGCACCAGTTCTTCACCTAACAGTATGGAATGCTTATCTAAAAAAATGAAAAAGGAACAGTACAGTATAGACAAAGGTCCCATAAACTCAACAAGAACAAACCATTAAGAACTTTAAGCATAAACATATGAGACAACAAACCAAGTGGCTCAGAATACCACATCCGACCCAACCAGCAGTTTTGTTGAAGGTATTTTCCTCTGATCTTTCGTTAAGAGGGTACAACATCTCAAATACATTAGACTGGTGTGGGTCTCCAACCATTTAGGAACCCTCAAATCAATAGTACAGGGGTCTTGAATCAGCCACAAAATTGCTTCAGGAAGAATTGGGTGGAGCACTGGTTTCATATGTACCCTGCCGCTCATGTCAAGGTCTATGAAAATAACCAAACACAAGGCTGAGTACTCAGATCTTATAGGAACCTCCCCAATAGTGAATGGCCATCTGTATATTCATAGTTCCCCAGGTCTGTAGACAGATGCGGGTTTCACGTCCGGGACCTCTGCCTATCAGACATTTATAGAATATTTTATGGATAACACATAAATGTATGGGAAAACTCCTCTTGTAAATAGTGCGCCTCAAGTTTCTTCTGCTGTTTGCAGTGGAATGTAGTCATCATAGCTAATATGAGGGAAGGATTCCTGAGAGGGGGTATACATCTACTATATCCATATTCTGTGGATATCTACCCTAATAAAGCTTATGGACGGTGAGTGCAGTGATGAGACCGACCCTTTATCAACATGTTCTGTCCCACAAACTAATGTAGTACACTGCACTGACCGCCGATAGACTTTATTCTCCAAAGACAATTTAAGTTTGTTATATGTATTAAAATACTTTTTTTCCCAGAATTATCTAAGAATTATCGACAAGGAAAATGGACTCAAGATAAAGCTTAGAAACATATATTTCTTTACAGCTCCTGATATAGGTATTGCGGTCTTTAAAAACAGTAGTCCCCAACTTCTGCCTCCTCAGCAAGTTATCCCCTAGCCATTGGTAGATCATAACTTGCTGATTACGGGTGTTTCACTGCCAGGACCCCCACCAATCCTAAGAACAGGGTGTCTGGAACAAGCGGCTGTTAAGAATGCGCAACAACACTTCTTTCATTATGGGACAATGATGGGGCTGATATGCTGATGATGGACTATGATGGGGCTGATGTGCTGATGATGGACTATGATGGGGCTGATGTGCTGATGATGGACTATGATGGGGTTGATGTGCTGATGATGGACTATGATGGGGCTGATGTGCTGATGATGAACTATGATTGGGATGATGAAGTCTGCAATAACAGAGCATAGCAGTACAACCCCTTAGCCTGGAGTGCCCTAACAAATAGCTGGGGAGGGTCCGAGCTCACAGTCAGACCTTAGAAGAAGAGTTAATAGTTTTGTTTCTTCTGTCTTAAAGGACAAAAAAGGCTTACAGTATATACTCGCGTATAAGTCGAGATTTTCAGCCCATTTTTTGGGGCTGAAAGTCCCCCTCTCGGCTTATACGCGAGTCATATACCGGGGGTCGGCCAGGGAGGGGGAGCGGGGGGTGTCGGAGATCATACTCACCTCTCCTGGCATGTTTCTGCAGCCCCCCGTGCTTATTCCATCTTCTCGGCGCTGTTCTTCCTGCTTTCAGCGGTCACGTGGTACGCTCATTACCCTCATTAATATGCACATATGTAATGAGCGGCACCACGTGACCGCAGAAAGCAGGAAGAACAGCACTGAGAAGATGGAACAAGCACGGGGGGCTGCAGAGACATGCCAGGAGAGGTGAGTATAACGGGGGGAGCCATATTCACCTGTGCCCCATTCCACCGCTGCGCATCGCTCTGCTGTCTTGCTTCCTCTGGCAGTGACGTTAAGGTCAGAGGGTGCCATGACGTAGTTAGCAGGCGCCCTCTGCCTGAACAGTCACTGCAGAGCCAGCAACGCTGAGGAGCAGCAGCTGCAGCAGTGACAAGGTGAGTATATAGTTTTTTTTTTCATTTTTTTAATTGAGGCTGCGGCAGCAGCATTGTAAGGGGCCACTAATCACTGTGCAGCAATACAAGGGGCCACTCATCACTGTGCAGCATTATAAGGGGCCACTCATCACTGTGCAGCATTATAAGGGGCCACTCATCACTGTGCAGCATTATAAGGGGCCACTCATCACTGTGCAGCATTATAAGGGGCCACTCATCACCTTGCAGCATTATAAGGGGCCACTCATCACCGTGCAGCATAATAAGGGGCCACTAATCACCGTGCAGCATAATAAGGAGCCACTAATCACTGCAGCATTTCAAGGGGCCACTAATCACTGTGCAGCATTATAAGGGGCCACTCATCACTGTGCAGCATTACAAGGGGCCACTCATCACTGTGCAGCATTACAAGGGGCCACTAATAACTGTGCAGCATTACAAGGGGCCACTAATCACTGTGCAGCATTACAAGGGGCCACTAATCACTGTGCAGCATTACAAGGGGCCACTAATCACTGTGCAGCATTATATGGGGCCAGTAATCACTGTGCAGCATTATATGGGGCCAGTAATCACTGTGCAGCATTATATGGGGCCACTCATCACTGTGCTGCATTATAAGAGGCCACTCATTACTGTGCAGCATTATAAGGGGGCCTCTCAATACTGTGCAGCATTATACGGGGCCACTAATCACTGTGCAGCATTACAAAGGGCCACTAATCACCGTGCAGCATAAGGGGCCACTAATCACTGCAGCATTTCAAGGGGCCACTAATCACTGTGCAGCATTATAAGTGGCCACTAATCACCGTGCAGCATTGTAAGGGGCCACTAATCAATGTGCAGCATTATAAGGGGCCACTAATCACTGTGCAGCATTATAAGGGGCCACTAATCACTGTGCAGCATTATAAGGGGCCACTAATCACTGTGCAGCATTATAAGGGGCCACTAATCACTGTGCAGCATTATAAGGGGCCACTAATCACTGTGCAGCATTATAAGGGGCCACTAATCATTGTGCAGCATTATAAGGGGCCACTCTCCATGCAGCATTATAAGGGGCCACCAATCACTGTGAAGCATTATATGGGGCATATGTTATTATGGACCATGTAATAGGGCTACCATTATTCACTGTGCAGCATTATTAGGCATATTTTTGTATGGAGCATCTTATGGAACCCATCATGAACTTTATGGAGCATTATATGGGGCCATCATGAACTTTATGGAGCATCTTATGGGGCCCATTTTATTTTTGAAATTTACCAGTAGCTTCGGTATTTTCCACCCTAGGTTTATAGGCGAGTCAATAAGTTTTCCCAGTTTTTTGTGACAAAATTAGGGTGGTCGGCTTATACATGGGTCGGCTTATACGCGAGTATATACGGACTTCTAAAGAAAATTGCCCCCAAGTTATTTTGAGCGACCCCGCCTGCTGTACCATCCTTGTGATTTACGAGAACGTTTCTCACTTCCTGCTAGGACAGCGGAAACCCAAGGAGTAAAGAGAGAAGGTCCTTATGGCTGCATGGAGTAATGCTGGAAATCTCTAAGTCTGCGGGGACAACAGAGACTTTAGAAGAAGGCAAACCAAGGTTTAGTGCTAGCACTAGTGTGAGAGAAGGTTTATACTACAGGAGAGAAGTGCTGTAACAGGAAAGAACCTAACAAATAAAAAAGATTGTAGACAAACCAGATTTTGCTATCTATTCATGTCATTGCCTTCCATATTACAGAGAAATTTCCCTAAATCCGGTATCTGATAATCCACAATGATGTATATTCAGGGTCGAACTGGGGTGTCTGGGGCCCACCAGGGGAATGGACTCTAGGGCCCCATCCTACAGCTATATGCTAATATCTGTCAGTCGTTATCCCCATTATAGTGGAGCATCGGCTGTAAAACACAGGCGGCTCCTGCACATCTACTGTGCATCCCCATAACTGGGATGTATAATTACGGTAGTTTACATTAATGTGGTTCTTTGGTTAAAACAATTTATCACCGATCCATGGGCTCTATAGGATAGCTGATCGCATACGTCCGACCATTAGAAACTGCACCGACCGGAAGAATGAGAAAGTTTTATCGTTGATAGGACACTTATCCCCATTTTAAAATGGAGCAGCAGGTTAGATATCTGACCGAAGCTTCATTCATTCTCTTTGGAGCTTCTATAAAAATACAAGTGCAGCCACTGAGGGAATGAATGGATCAGTTGTCAAGTCGGACATGCCACTCCAGTCTAATGGGGATAAAAAGTTCCACATTTTGCTGAATGGGTCCAAGTAGTTAGACCCCCCCAATCAATACGTTATCACTTGTCCTGTGAATAGGAGATTACGTTTTTCCACAGGAAACCCCTGTAAGTGCATCTCTGCCGCTGTTTACAAAGTATTTAATCTCTAATGGAAATAAAGAATATTCTCCTAATTAATATCAGAGAAGACTAATGACCGTCAAACACAACACAATCCACTGTACCAAGACCAATAATACCACATACAGGGGAGAAATACCACCACACCATGACCAGACCACATAGTACCCGCATCATATCACATAAAAGGCACAAATACAACCACACCATGACCAGACCACATATTACCACCACATAGTGACCGAATAATATGACATATTACCAGCATATAGGGACCAAATAATAATTCATACACGGAGAAATACTTCCACACTGTGAACAGTCCACAAATTACCACCACTTATTGATGGAATACTACAGTACTGATTATGAATACAAACCACAATAATAACAACACTGTTATTACCACCAGTGACATTATACACAGTACCTCTGTATATAGTGTCAGTGTACAGGTAATACAGTGATTACCAGTGACATTATACACAGGAGCTCAGTGATCACTGGCAACATTATTGTCAAGGTTTGCTCAGCTTGTGGGATTAGGTAGTTCAGAGGTTAATGTGGATGGCCTCACTCTGAGATTCTGGGAGGCTTTTTAAAGCCTCATTGTGGGCTCATTCCTCATCGTTTATACTCAGACCCTTGGCCGAGTGTGTGTGACCCTGGTGTGCTTTGTGACTGTAATACTTTATGCTTGTTTGGTTTTGATCTGGTTCTGTCCCTGTTACGAGTTCTGCCTGTCCCTCTTGTACTGCGTTGCTATCTCTGTGTATGACTCATTGCCTATGACCTGACTATTCTCTGATTGCCCCTCTTGTACTGTGCAGCTATCTCCATGTATGACTCATTGCTTACGTTCTGACTACTCTCTGCTCGCCCCTCTGGTATCGCGCCGCCCTCTCCATGTATGACCGCCCGTTTGTCTGACCTGAGTTCCCCTCGCCTCTACTCCAGGATTCCTGTAGTAGAGTCCTACAATCATCTTCAGAAGTGGGACACTAAGCCCCGCCCCCTGTGGTCACATGATCGTAGGTCCTTGTACTTCTTACTACCTTCAGCATCGCAGGTCCCGTCTGCCTCAACTTTCCCTGCAGTATCGGACCCCGGGCCCTCCCGCAGTAGGGGTGAGTCACGCTGCTCAGCCGTGGCAGTTCGCCGACGCTGACAGGATCCTGATATTTATACACAGAAGATCTGCATACAGTGTCAGTGTAATACAGTGACCACCAGTGAAATTATACACAGGAGCTTTTGGAAGTGCATTGAGCAGCAGGGTGGTTTGCTGGTGAAGGGAAAAAAAATCTCTTTAAATCTTCTGCCTGAGCGAGTGTAAACGAGCTGAGTGTGACCTGAGCGTAAGTGCGAACGGTGGTAAGTGTGTGACTTGTGATTCAGTGACTTTGGATTCAGGGAGTTTGCAAAGGAGGTATTACTGAATTGCTGTTATATTTTATTAATACTTTTTATTTATTTTTACTTATCTTTTCTGTCTGGTGCAATCCCCATTAGGAATGTGCTCCACTATTGCCAATGCCATCCAGTGTACGTCTTGCCGCATGTACGCAATCCTTGACCAGCCAGTCGAGGGTGCATACTGCTGTGCGAGATGTGAGCACATTGTGCATTTGGAAGCCCAGATACTGGATTTAAATGTGCAGCTGGCAACACTGAGATCAATAGACAATATGGAAAGGAGACTTCTACTCACTGAGCAGACGCTCAATGAGATAGATGAGGGGGGGATGCTAGGTTGGAGCTGCAGGACAGTGAAGCAGTAAGATGGGTGACAGTTAGAAGGTGGGGTAGACAGAAGAGTGCCAGGGAGGCTAGTCCTGATCTGGCACAACCCAATAAGTTTGCCAAGTTGGCAGATGAGGGGAGTGTCAGTGCAGGGGTAGCACTGCTGCAGCAAGGCATGTCCTCTGAAAGCCAGAGGAGTATATGCTCCAGTAAGGGGAGAAATAGGAGAGCAGGGCAGGCCAGACAGGTGCTGGTAGTGGGGGACTCAATTATTAGGGGAACAGATAGGGCAATCTGTCACAAAGAAAGGGATCGTCGAACGGTGTGCTGCCTATCTGGCGCGCAAGTCTGACACATCGCTGACCGGGTTGACACATTACTGGGAGGGGCTGGTGAGGATCCAGCGGTCATGGTGCACATTGGTACAAATGACACAGAGGTAGGTGGAAGGTCCTTAAAGATGATTTCAGGGAATTAGGCTGCAATCTTAAGGCAAGGACCTCCAAGGTGGTATTTTTGGAAATATTTCCTGTACCACGTGCCACGCCAGAGAGGAGATTAGGGAAGTTAATAAGTGGTTCAAGAATTAGTGTAGGAAGGAGGGGTTTGGGTTCCTGGAGAACTGGGCCGACTTCTCAGTTGGCTACAGGTTCTACGCTAGGGACGGGCTGCACCTCAATGGGGAGGGTGCAGCTGTGCTGGGGAAAAAAATGGCTAGAAGGGTGGAGGAGTGTTTAAATTTGGAACTAGGGGAGGGTATTCATTTTATAAGAGGGGAAGACTGTGTAGATAGAGACCTGGGCACAAATAATGAAATTGGGGGTGGTAGTGGCATGGGGGGTGAGGTTAGAACAGTTAATAATTTAAGAAATAGAGGTACAGACATACATAAAGTGCATGTATACAAATGCCAGAAGCCTCGCCAACAAAATGGAGGACTTAGAATTAATTTTGTTGGAAGATAAGGTATATTGCACCCCCTCATAGGGTATAAGGCTGCCCCCTCATAGGGTATAATGCTTCTCCCCCCTCATAGGGTATAATGCACCCCCTCATAGGGTATAATGCTGCCCCCTCATAGGGTATAACACTAGATAGATAGATAGATATGTGATAATTAGATGTATAGATAGATAATAGATAGATAGATCTATGGATAGACAGATAGATATAAAGATATAAAGATAATAGATAGTGAAAGATATAGGTAGCTATAGAGATAGATAGACCTAGATAGATATAGATAGATAAATAGATAGATAGGGGATAAATAGATATATGGATAGATAGATAGAAAGATAGATAGATAGATAGATATAAAGATAATAGATAGTGATAGCTATAGATAGGTATATAGATAGATAGATAGGGGATAAATAGATAGATCTATGGATAGATGATATATAGATGGATAGATATAAAGATAATAGATAGAGATAGATATAGATAGGTATAGAGATAGATGGATATAGACTATTTATATCTATCTATATCTACCTCTATATCTATCTATCTATCTATATCTATCTCTATATCTAAGATAGAGACAGATAGATATAGAGATAGAGATATAGATATACAGATAGAAATAGATAGATATAGAGATATATAGATATAGAGACAGATAGATATAGAGATAGATATAGATAGATATAGAGATATATAAGAAACAAACCACAATACTCACCTCTCCTCCTGCTCCCACGCTGATGACGGCTTCAGTGTCAGCAGCTGACCCGTCTGCCAGACACACAGCGGGTGCGCGATGAAGTGACGTCATCGCGCATCGGCTGTGAGTCAGGAGCAGAGGGGACTGATGGGAGAGAGATGCTCTCTCTTCCACTACAATTGAGCGCGGCGCCGGCTGCCTAGGTTGGGGAGCGGGGCCCCGGGGTGAGTGAAGGCCGAGAGTGAATGAATATTCATTTCTCTTTAGTAGTGGGGACAGTGGCTCCTGCCTCCTGACACCCGCTGCTGCTCCGCTGGCAGGGCCCCCATAGCAGCTGTGTGGCACTGGCTGGGGGCCCCTGGAGCAGTGGGGGCCCTAGGCAACTGCTGTCCCTGTATACCAGTAGAGGTGCCAGGGCCCACCAGATGCCAGGGCCCACCGGAGAATCAGTCCGACGCTACCTGTCTGTATATATAATGTCAGTGTACAAGTAATAGAATGATCACTGGAGACATACACAGGAGTTCTGTATATAGTGTATAGTGTACAGGTAATACAGTGACTCACCAGTAACATTATACACAGGAGCTCTGCATATAGTCAGCGTACAGGTAATACAAGGATCACCAGTGACATTATACACAGGAGCTCTGTATATACTATATAATGTAAGTGTCCAGGTAAATCACTGACTTACCAGTGACCTCTGTATTTGTAGCGATTCATCTTCGCTTTTCTTCCTCTTCCAGCCAGGACACGTTTGCTGCAGAAAATAACACACTATACTTGATCACTTCTAGACCACATTCCCCACTTTCCCCCCCGACTTCTACACTTTATGTGTAAAGGTCAGCCAGGGCAGTAGTCGTGGCTGAGTATTTCGGGTTCGGGCATTGTATACCCTGACCTCCCTCTACAGGAAAACGGTACCTCTTCTCTTGCATGGTACGGTGAATACTCACCGTGCCGTCAGCGTCCCCTTTGCTACGCCGACTTGATGCTGATCCTTGATCCCAATGAATAGAGACACAGTCCAGGGCAACTCTTAACTGAGCAAATTTATTTTCTTCAGGACACAGCACATCCACATAGTTTCCAGCATTTTCATCACAGTAAAGACAGCACATTACTTCATCTTTCCCTTCACTGTTCCTTGCAGTGTTTCCGTTTGACGAAGCGTCTCAGATGGCTCCTCAGTGTCCTCCCTGTATAGCGTCACCACGGTGAAGCGCTCTCCAGCATGTTTCGCCCCGGACATCAGAGATTCAGCCCACGTAGCTTTCCACCACATTCTGGAGTGACCTGCCCGTACCCTTTTACGGTAACCTTCAATCTTCCTCTGTTTACTTACACTCTTTTCCACTTTATTGCTGATTCTGCAGTACCGTGTTCTTCTCTAGATGGCTGGGCATCAGCTTTAACATCACGGGGTAGTTAGGCAGCTCAGGCATATAGCCCACCCGAGCACAAAGGGGTCAGGCCTCTGACTGCCTGAAACTGGAAGACCATCCTGGCTTATTCTCCAGCTATCCCCTCCTACAGTTAACTCCTATATGTCCTACAGCTACATCTACTGTGCAATGAGCTCAGTGCCCCATCTAGTGACCATAGCCCAGACTGCACTGTCCCTACCAAGTACAAGGTGCAGAAACATAGCTTATGCTATATAAATAATACAGCAACATGAAATATACGATAATGCGCAACAATGGTATAACATATATATAAATATATATACAAGTACAACAGCAACATGGGGGTTTAAAGGGGTAAGACTCTCAACCCCTTACACATGTCTACATATTGATATTAGTCATGTATTATACTACAGCACAGGCACCATTTTGATGAATGCAAACCTTTTTTTTGTAACCCCACAAACACCCGGAGCACCAGAATCTCAATAACTGAAATTTACAAATACAGATTACACAACAACCACAAGATGCATTTCATCACCCAGGTCACCTCATTTTAATCAGTATAACAGCGTAGACCTGACACTGTCTGTACTTTACTGTTCACAATCCTGCTGACAGGATCCCTTTAAATCTAAATTTTAATAAGTTTGTTCTTTTCTGCGCTAAACGTCCCCCAAACCCTGAGGACGGCGAGTATACCTTGGTTGTGTTTTGCTGTATGTGTATACAAAAGTAAAAGAAGAGCACCTATCAGGGGCTCAGAAAAGCTGGGTGGCATGTGTGCTAGTGTGTGACCCAGCGCAGGTGTCTCACTGGCCTATCAAAACAGTGACCGATAGCAGCAAACAGTGTGATGTGGATGTGAGAACTGTCTGCGGGGTGCGCTTAGGTGAGTGGACAAAAGAATATGGGAGGTTCACCTTTATAGTAACATCCCAGGGCAGGTGTGTCGTGAGCAAGTGGTGTTCAAGAAATATTGGTGGCAGTGGTTGTGACTTATCCTGACACACAATGTACAGGGAAATGGGAAAATTGTGAAAAAAAACGCAATTCTGACCTTAATTATGTTTACGGCGTACATTATGTGGTAAAAATGACCATGTAATATGATTCTCCTCATCAGTATGATTACAGAGATACTAAACGTGCCCAGATTTTTAAATTATTTTAGTGGTAGAAAAAAAATCAAGACTTTGAAATAAAAAATATGTTGGAGTTTGTGTTGCCATTTTCCGAGACCCGTAGTTTTACTTTTTCGTTCAATAGAGCTATGAGAGGGATTATTTTTTCATAAGGCGAGACGTTATTATGGATATTACTTTGGGATAGATATGACATTTTAGTTGCTTGTTACGTATTTTAAGTGGTATTGCAGCGACCAAAAAATACCGCAATGTTGGCGTTTTTACATTTTTTGTGTTTACCAATTGGGTTAATTATTTTTATATTTTGATAGCTCGGACTTTGCTGGATGTGGCGATATCACTTGACATTTTTTTTTATGTTCATTTTCAATGGAGGAAAATTGAACTTTTATGAGTTTTTTTTCAGATTTGTTTAAATCTTTTTTTGTTGTTTTACTTTTCTTTTCACTTCATTTATCGCTCCCTAAGGCCCCTTTCACACTTCAGTTTTTTGCAATCAGTCACAATCCGTCAGGTTTTGACAAAAACGGATCCTCAATTTTTTTTGGAGGATCCGTTTTTTCCCCATTGACTTGCATTAATGGCGGATTGTGACGGATGGCTGTCCGTTTCATCCGTTTTTTTTTTGAGGATCCGCCAAAAGTTGCTGTCCGTCACCATCCTCAAAGATTTCAAAACGGAGCTTGCAACAAAACTCTCTCTCTCTCTCCTTCCCGACCAGCATTTCCTTTAAATTTCCTCATTTTCAGGATCCTGTGCCATCCGTTCACATCAGTTCAGAACGGATCCGCTTGTCTGCCTTTTTGGCGGATTTGAACTGATGCAAAAAACTGAAGTGTGAAAGAGGCCTAAGCTGTACTACATACAGGGGCTAATGGTGCAGCAGAAGTGTGAACTTTTTGATGCTTTTGTTTAATATTTTCCACTATAGTATATGGAGAGCATAAAAAACGCATGCAAAATTCCAATGAAGTCTCCAATTGTGGAACTGAAGCATTCCTCTACTAAAAAAAATGCATTCGAAAAAACTGCCACAAAAAAATACAATAAAAAGTTTTGATTGCTTTAGTGCGAATACCTATGGAAACAATGCAGCACTTCTGCACGTGTGAACATGGCCCAGGAGAGACTCTGGACAATTTGTATGTTCTACACCAGGTTCACACTTGGGGTTATTTATTTTTTTATCACTACTTAGAATTACAGACAAATTAAAAAAAGTGATCTGAGCCAATTATATGGAAAAAATACAATATTATTTAACATTTATTCTGAAGCTATATGAAATAATTCTGACTACAGCAATGGTCTGTGCCCATCACGGGTGATCCGTGTTACCGGGAAGAGAGGAGGAGACATTCCCGGAAGAAGCTGACAATAGATACATCACATTATCTCACGTATGAGGATACAGAATTATACAGGTTTGAAAATATCAAATAGAAAGATTTGCCTGTAAACAGGTAAAAAAGCAAAAACAGTAAATAAAGCAATGACTTGCGCTATTGTACCGGTAAGTTTTTATACATCTCATCCCAATCCAGCTAACCCCTATCCGTACAGTGGCAGCTGGTATTGGATGGTCTGCCATGGGTAACATAACTAGTTCTCCTATATTAGACCCATTGCCATGTTCGTCTTTATGACATCACAGAAGCGTTGTCCACGAGTCATGGAATGTTCCGCAAGAACGGTCAGTGCGAGGCAAGCAGAGATAGAGAGGAGAGCTGAACACTAACCCAGAGCGACTTGTAAATCACTTTTTACTTGTTTTGTTTATTTTTTTTACTTTTATTTCTTTTTTTTGGGAGTGTTTTCTACCATCCGCACACACTTTTGTGTGTGTGGAGGGGAAGGCAGCCTAATGGCTGCACCCGTAGCTGGAGGAAAGTTCCAACCACGGAGACGTCTCCCACATGCCAGGACATCCCTATACAGTCAGAGGCCTGAACACCACCAAAGGCCAACTGGCTTCACGGGGTATGTGATGGCAGTGCTTTATTATATCGTGTCAATTATTAAATGCCTGTTCAAAACACCAGAAAAGGCAAAGGACCGATATTCCAGACTGAAAAGTCCACCACCATATCCTACAATGCCCGAAATAGGCCGATTCGTACAACCTGCAGCAAACATCAGCGCAGAGCCAGAGGGTATGAAGGAACGCCTGATACTCACCAGAACAGTAGATGAGGAAGAGACAACAGCCACATTGCCCAGGAGCCCATCCCCATGCACCTGGATGGAGCTAACTCCCTCTCAAGCACGTATACTCCTCAGTATGCCTTACGACCATCAACCGCGTATTAAGGTGACTGCTAAACAAGGCTACAATCCTACACCACACCTGCCAGTCAGCTATACCACTGGAAAGATCATGCAAGTAATGCTGATGAGCCCACAGGATGTACAACGTGCCTACAAGAGAGATTTGGGTTTCCTTCCAAGTCCTAGGAAGATCATTCTCCCGAGAAGAGAATTCCGCGGCACTTTGATTTAGCCGGCGGAAAATGTAGTGGCGAGTTGCTTGCAGCAAGCACATACCATCTTCTGCACAGCTGCTTCTTAGACAGATTTTCCGGTTTTGACTATGGCTTGATCAGTGGATCATGTTTCTATACTGCCGCCTGCCCTGACCTCTGCTTGTTTAAAGTTATGCATCTACACTGCCGCCTGCCCTGACCTTTGCTTGCTCAATGGATTATGTTTTTGAACTGCCGCCTGCCTGACCTCTGCTTGCTCAATGGATTGTTTCTGCACTGCCGCCTGCCTTCACCTCTGCTTGCTCAATGGATTATGTTTTTGAACTGCCGCCTACCCTGACCTCTGCTTGCTCAATGGATTATGTTTCTGCACTGCCGCCTGCCTTGACCTCTGCTTGCTCAGTGGATTATGTTTTTGAACTGCCGCCTGCCCTGACCTCTGCTTGCTCAATGGATTATGTTTTTGAACTGACGCCTGCCCTGACCTCTGCTTGCTCAATGGATTATGTTTCTGCACTGCCGCCTGCCTGACCTCTGCTTGCTCAATGGATTATGTTTTTGAACTGCCGCCTGCCCTGACCTCAGCTTGCTCAATGGATTATGTTTCTGCACTGCCGCCTGCCCTGACCTCAGCTTGCTCAATGGATTATGCTTCTGCACTGCCGCCTGCCCTGACCTCTGCTTGTTTCCGGTTATTAATCTGTGATACTAATAAAAATGTATATTATTCTGCACTATATGGACTGTGGGTCGTTTTTTTTCTTTGGTTTTATGGTTGTTTCCGGTTATGTTTTTGCACTGCTGCCTGCCCTGACCTCTGCTTGTTTCCGGTTATGTTTCTGCACTGCTGCCTGCCCTGACCTTTGCTTGTTTCTGACTACTCATTTGCCTGCTGATTTTGTACTTCTTCCTCAATGCCTGCACTTTTAAGACCCCAGTAGAGCTAATTTATATAAATCCTGCATCCTAACAATGAAGCCGGGTTATAGGGCTTCTGATCACAATGGTAGGATGATGCCTCAATGTGAAGAAGGGTAGCACCAGTTCTTCACCTAACAGTATGGAATGCTTATCTAAAAAAATGAAAAAGGAACAGTACAGTATAGACAAAGGTCCCATAAACTCAACAAGAACAAACCATTAAGAACTTTAAGCATAAACATGTGAGACAACAAACCAAGTGGCTCAGAATACCACATCCGACCCAACCAGCAGTTTTGTTGAAGGTATTTTCCTCTGATCTTTCGTTAAGAGGGTACAACATCTCAAATACATTAGACTGGTGTGGGTCTCCAACCATTTAGGAACCCTCAAATCAATAGTACAGGGGTCTTGAATCAGCCACAAAATTGCTTCAGGAAGAATTGGGTGGAGCACTGGTTTCATATGTACCCTGCCGCTCATGTCAAGGTCTATGAAAATAACCAAACACAAGGCTGAGTACTCAGATCTTATAGGAACCTCCCCAATAGTGAATGGCCATCTGTACATTCATAGTTCCCCAGGTCTGTAGACAGATGCGGGTTTCACGTCCGGGACCTCTGCCTATCAGACATTTATAGAATATTTTATGGATAACACATAAATGTATGGGAAAACTCCTCTTGTAAATAGTGCGCCTCAAGTTTCTTCTGCTGTTTGCAGTGGAATGTAGTCATCATAGCTAATATGAGGGAAGGATTCCTGAGAGGGGGTATACATCTACTATATCCATATTCTGTGGATATCTACCCTAATAAAGCTTATGGACGGTGAGTGCAGTGATGAGACCGACCCTTTATCAACATGTTCTGTCCCACAAACTAATGTAGTACACTGCACTGACCGCCGATAGACTTTATTCTCCAAAGACAATTTAAGTTTGTTATATGTATTAAAATACTTTTTTTTCCCAGAATTATCTAAGAATTATCGACAAGGAAAATGGACTCAAGATAAAGCTTAGAAACATATATTTCTTTACAGCTCCTGATATAGGTATTGCGGTCTTTAAAAACAGTAGTCCCCAACTTCTGCCTCCTCAGCAAGTTATCCCCTAGCCATTGGTAGATCATAACTTGCTGATTACGGGTGTTTCACTGCCAGGACCCCCACCAATCCTAAGAACAGGGTGTCTGGAACAAGCGGCTGTTAAGAATGCGCAACAACACTTCTTTCATTATGGGACAATGATGGGGCTGATATGCTGATGATGGACTATGATGGGGCTGATGTGCTGATGATGGACTATGATGGGGCTGATGTGCTGATGATGGACTATGATGGGGTTGATGTGCTGATGATGGACTATGATGGGGCTGATGTGCTGATGATGAACTATGATTGGGATGATGAAGTCTGCAATAACAGAGCATAGCAGTACAACCCCTTAGCCTGGAGTGCCCTAACAAATAGCTGGGGAGGGTCCGAGCTCACAGTCAGACCTTAGAAGAAGAGTTAATAGTTTTGTTTCTTCTGTCTTAAAGGACAAAAAAGGCTTACAGTATATACTCGCGTATAAGTCGAGATTTTCAGCCCATTTTTTGGGGCTGAAAGTCCCCCTCTCGGCTTATACGCGAGTCATATACCGGGGGTCGGCCAGGGAGGGGGAGCGGGAGGGGGTGTCGGAGATCATACTCACCTCTCCTGGCATGTTTCTGCAGCCCCCCGTGCTTATTCCATCTTCTCGGCGCTGTTCTTCCTGCTTTCAGCGGTCACGTGGTACGCTCATTACCCTCATTAATATGCACATATGTAATGAGCGGCACCACGTGACCGCAGAAAGCAGGAAGAACAGCACTGAGAAGATGGAACAAGCACGGGGGGCTGCAGAGACATGCCAGGAGAGGTGAGTATAACGGGGGGAGCCATATTCACCTGTGCCCCATTCCACCGCTGCGCATCGCTCTGCTGTCTTGCTTCCTCTGGCAGTGACGTTAAGGTCAGAGGGTGCCATGACGTAGTTAGCAGGCGCCCTCTGCCTGAACAGTCACTGCAGAGCCAGCAACGCTGAGGAGCAGCAGCTGCAGCAGTGACAAGGTGAGTATATAGTTTTTTTTTTCATTTTTTTAATTGAGGCTGCGGCAGCAGCATTGTAAGGGGCCACTAATCACTGTGCAGCAATACAAGGGGCCACTCATCACTGTGCAGCATTATAAGGGGCCACTCATCACTGTGCAGCATTATAAGGGGCCACTCATCACTGTGCAGCATTATAAGGGGCCACTCATCACTGTGCAGCATTATAAGGGGCCACTCATCACCTTGCAGCATTATAAGGGGCCACTCATCACCGTGCAGCATAATAAGGGGCCACTAATCACCGTGCAGCATAATAAGGAGCCACTAATCACTGCAGCATTTCAAGGGGCCACTAATCACTGTGCAGCATTATAAGGGGCCACTCATCACTGTGCAGCATTACAAGGGGCCACTCATCACTGTGCAGCATTACAAGGGGCCACTAATAACTGTGCAGCATTACAAGGGGCCACTAATCACTGTGCAGCATTACAAGGGGCCACTAATCACTGTGCAGCATTACAAGGGGCCACTAATCACTGTGCAGCATTATATGGGGCCAGTAATCACTGTGCAGCATTATATAGGGCCAGTAATCACTGTGCAGCATTATATGGGGCCACTCATCACTGTGCTGCATTATAAGAGGCCACTCATCACTGTGCAGCATTATAAGGGGGCCTCTCATCACTGTGCAGCATTATACGGGGCCACTAATCACTGTGCAGCATTACAAAGGGCCACTAATCACCGTGCAGCATAAGGGGCCACTAATCACTGCATTTCAAGGGGCCACTAATCACTGTGCAGCATTATAAGTGGCCACTAATCACCGTGCAGCATTGTAAGGGGCCACTAATCAATGTGCAGCATTATAAGGGGCCACTAATCACTGTGCAGCATTATAAGGGGCCACTAATCACTGTGCAGCATTATAAGGGGCCACTAATCATTGTGCAGCATTATAAGGGTCCACTCTCCATGCAGCATTATAAGGGGCCACCAATCACTGTGCAGCATTATATGGGGCATATGTTATTATGGACCATGTTATAGGGCTACCATTATTCACTGTGCAGCATTATTAGGCATATTTTTGTATGGAGCATCTTATGGAACCCATCATGAACTTTATGGAGCATTATATGGGGCCATCATGAACTTTATGGAGCATCTTATGGGGCCCATTTTATTTTTGAAATTTACCAGTAGCTTCGGCATTTTCCACCCTAGGTTTATAGGCGAGTCAATAAGTTTTCCCAGTTTTTTGTGACAAAATTAGGGTGGTCGGCTTATACATGGGTCGGCTTATACACGAGTATATACGGACTTCTAAAGAAAATTGCCCCCAAGTTATTTTGAGCGACCCCGCCTGCTGTACCATCCTTGTGATTTACGAGAACGTTTCTCACTTCCTGCTAGGACAGCGGAAACCCAAGGAGTAAAGAGAGAAGGTCCTTATGGCTGCATGGAGTAATGCTGGAAATCTCTAAGTCTGCGGGGACAACAGAGACTTTAGAAGAAGGCAAACCAAGGTTTAGTGCTAGCACTAGTGTGAGAGAAGGTTTATACTACAGGACAGAAGTGCTGTAACAGGAAAGAACCTAACAAATAAAAAAGATTGTAGACAAACCAGATTTTGCTATCTATTCATGTCATTGCCTTCCATATTACAGAGAAATTTCCCTAAATCCGGTATCTGATAATCCACAATGATGTATATTCAGGGTCGAACTGGGGTGTCTGGGGCCCACCAGGGGAATGGACTCTAGGGCCCCATCCTACAGCTATATGCTAATATCTGTCAGTCGTTATCCCCATTATAGTGGAGCATCGGCTGTAAAACACAGGCGGCTCCTGTACATCTACTGTGCATCCCCATAACTGGGATGTATAATTACGGTAGTTTACATTAATGTGGTTCTTTGGTTAAAACAATTTATCACCGATCCATGGGCTCTATAGGATAGCTGATCGCATACGTCCGACCATTAGAAACTGCACCGACCGGAAGAATGAGAAAGTTTTATCGTTGATAGGACACTTATCCCCATTTTAAAATGGAGCAGCAGGTTAGATATCTGACCGAAGCTTCATTCATTCTCTTTGGAGCTTCTATAAAAATACAAGTGCAGCCACTGAGGGAATGAATGGATCAGTGGTCAAGTCGGACATGCCACTCCAGTCTAATGGGGATAAAAAGTTCCACATTTTGCTGAATGGGTCCAAGTAGTTAGACCCCCCCAATCAATACGTTATCACTTGTCCTGTGAATAGGAGATTACGTTTTTCCACAGGAAACCCCTGTAAGTGCATCTCTGCCGCTGTTTACAAAGTATTTAATCTCTAATGGAAATAAAGAATATTCTCCTAATTAATATCAGAGAAGACTAATGACCGTCAAACACAACACAATCCACTGTACCAAGACCAATAATACCACATACAGGGGAGAAATACCACCACACCATGACCAGACCACATAGTACCCGCATCATATCACATAAAAGGCACAAATACAACCACACCATGACCAGACCACATATTACCACCACATAGTGACCGAATAATATGACATATTACCAGCATATAGGGACCAAATAATAATTCATACACGGAGAAATACTTCCACACTGTGAACAGTCCACAAATTACCACCACTTATTGATGGAATACTACAGTACTGATTATGAATACAAACCACAATAATAACACTGTTATTACCACCAGTGACATTATACACAGTACCTCTGTATATAGTGTCAGTGTACAGGTAATATAGTGATTACCAGTGACATTATACACAGGAGCTCAGTGATCACTGGCAACATTATTGTCAAGGTTTGCTCAGCTTGTGGGATTAGGTAGTTCAGAGGTTAATGTGGATGGCCTCACTCTGAGATTCTGGGAGGCTTTTTAAAGCCTCATTGTGGGCTCATTCCTCATCGTTTATACTCAGACCCTTGGCCGAGTGTGTGTGACCCTGGTGTGCTTTGTGACTGTAATACTTTATGCTTGTTTGGTTTTGATCTGGTTCTGTCCCTGTTACGAGTTCTGCCTGTCCCTCTTGTACTGCGTTGCTATCTCTGTGTATGACTCATTGCCTATGACCTGACTATTCTCTGATTGCCCCTCTTGTACTGTGCAGCTATCTCCATGTATGACTCATTGCTTACGTTCTGACTACTCTCTGCTCGCCCCTCTGGTATCGCGCCGCCCTCTCCATGTATGACCGCCCGTTTGTCTGACCTGAGTTCCCCTCGCCTCTACTCCAGGATTCCTGTAGTAGAGTCCTACAATCATCTTCAGAAGTGGGACACTAAGCCTCGCCCCCTGTGGTCACATGATCGTAGGTCCTTGTACTTCTTACTACCTTCAGCATCGCAGGTCCCGTCTGCATCAACTTTCCCTGCAGTATCGGACCCCGGGCCCTCCCGCAGTAGGGGTGAGTCACGCTGCTCAGCCATGGCAGTTCGCCGACGCTGACAGGATCCTGATATTTATACACAGAAGATCTGCATACAGTGTCAGTGTAATACAGTGACCACCAGTGAAATTATACACAGGAGCTTTTGGAAGTGCATTGAGCAGCAGGGTGGTTTGCTGGTGAAGGGAAAAAAAATCTCTTTAAATCTTCTGCCTGAGCGAGTGTAAGCGAGCTGAGTGTGACCTGAGCGTCAGTGCGAACGGTGGTAAGTGTGTGACTTGTGATTCAGTGACTTTGGATTCAGGGAGCTTGCAAATGAGGTATTACTGAATTGCTGTTATATTTTATTAATACTTTTTATTTATTTTTACTTAGCTTTTCTGTCTGGTGCAATCCCCATTAGGAATGTGCTCCACTATTGCCAATGCCATCCAGTGTACGTCTTGACGCATGTACGCAATCCTTGACCAGCCAGTCGAGGGTGCATACTGCTGTGCGAGATGTGAGCACATTGTGCATTTGGAAGCCCAGATACTGGATTTAAATGTGCAGCTGGCAACACTGAGATCAATAGACAATATGGAAAGGAGACTTCTACTCACTGAGCAGACGCTCAATGAGATAGATGAGGGGGGGATGCTAGGTTGGAGCTGCAGGACAGTGAAGCAGTAAGATGGGTGACAGTTAGAAGGTGGGGTAGACAGAAGAGTGCCAGGGAGGCTAGTCCTGATCTGGCACAACCCAATAAGTTTGCCAAGTTGGCAGATGAGGGGAGTGTCAGTGCAGGGGTAGCACTGCTGCAGCAAGGCATGTCCTCTGAAAGCCAGAGGAGTATATGCTCCAGTAAGGGGAGAAATAGGAGAGCAGGGCAGGCCAGACAGGTGCTGGTAGTGGGGGACTCAATTATTAGGGGAACAGATAGGGCAATCTGTCACAAAGAAAGGGATCGTCGAACGGTGTGCTGCCTATCTGGCGCGCAAGTCTGACACATCGCTGACCGGGTTGACAGATTACTGGGAGGGGCTGGTGAGGATCCAGCGGTCATGGTGCACATTGGTACAAATGACACAGAGGTAGGTGGAAGGTCCTTAAAGATGATTTCAGGGAATTAGGCTGCAATCTTAAGGCAAGGACTTCCAAGGTGGTATTTTTGGAAATATTTCCTGTACCACGTGCCACGCCAGAGAGATTAGGGAAGTTAATAAGTGGTTCAAGAATTAGTGTAGGAAGGAGGGGTTTGGGTTCCTGGAGAACTGGGCCGACTTCTCAGTTGGCTACAGGTTCTACGCTAGGGACGGGCTGCACCTCAATGGGGAGGGTGCAGCTGTGCTGGGGAAAAAAATGGCTAGAAGGGTGGAGGAGTGTTTAAACTTGGAACTAGGGGAGGGTATTCATTTTATAAGAGGGGAAGACTGTGTAGATAGAGACCTGGGCACAAATAATGAAATTGGAGGTGGTAGTGGCATGGGGGGTGAGGTTAGAACAGTTAATAATTTAAGAAATAGAGGTACAGACATACATAAAGTGCATGTATACAAATGCCAGAAGCCTCGCCAACAAAATGGAGGACTTAGAATTAATTTTGTTGGAAGATAAGGTATATTGCACCCCCTCATAGGGTATAAGGCTGCCCCCTCATAGGGTATAATGCTTCTCCCCCCTCATAGGGTATAATGCACCCCCTCATAGGGTATAATGCTGCCCCCTCATAGGGTATAACACTAGATAGATAGATAGATATGTGATAATTAGATGTATAGATAGATAATAGATAGATAGATCTATGGATAGACAGATAGAAATAAAGATATAAAGATAATAGATAGTGAAAGATATAGGTAGCTATAGAGATAGATAGATAGACCTAGATAGATATAGATAGATAAATAGATAGATAGGGGATAAATAGATATATGGATAGATAGATAGATAGATATAAAGATAATAGATAGTGATAGCTATAGATAGGTATATAGATAGATAGATAGGGGATAAATAGATAGATCTATGGATACATGATATATAGATGGATAGATATAAAGATAATAGATAGAGATAGATATAGATAGGTATAGAGATAGATGGATATAGACTATTTATATCTATCTATATCTACCTCTATATCTATCTATCTATCTATCTATATCTATCTCTATATCTAAGATAGAGACAGATAGATATAGAGATAGAGATATAGATATACAGATAGAAATAGATAGATATAGAGATATATAGATATAGAGACAGATAGATATAGAGATAGATATAGATAGATATAGAGATATATAAAAAACAAACCACAATACTCACCTCTCCTCCTGCTCCCACGCTGATGACGGCTTCAGTGTCAGCAGCTGACCCGTCTGCCAGACACACAGCGGGTGCGCGATGAAGTGACGTCATCGCGCATCGGCTGTGAGTCA
Source organism: Dendrobates tinctorius (assembly GCF_039654945.1). Classification (NCBI taxonomy): domain Eukaryota; kingdom Metazoa; phylum Chordata; class Amphibia; order Anura; family Dendrobatidae; genus Dendrobates; species Dendrobates tinctorius. Next base: position 15,334 of record NW_027362324.1, on the reverse strand, counting down.
GGAGCAGAGGGGACTGATGGGAGAGAGATGCTCTCTATTCCACTGAAATTGAGCGCAGCGCCGGCTGCCTAGGTTGGGGAGCGGGGCCCCGGGGTGAGTGGAGGCCGAGAGTGAATGAATATTCATTTCTCTTTAGTAGTGGGGACAGTGGCTCCTGCCTCCTGACACCCGCTGCTGCTCCGCTGGCAGGGCCCCCATAGCAGCTGTGTGGCACTGGCTGGGGGCCCCTGGAGCAGTGGGGGCCCTAGGCAACTGCTGTCCCTGTATACCAGTAGAGGTGCCAGGGCCCACCAGATGCCAGGGCCCACCGGAGAATCAGTCCGACGCTACCTGTCTGTATATATAATGTCAGTGTACAAGTAATAGAATGATCACTGGAGACATACACAGGAGTTCTGTATATAGTGTATAGTGTACAGGTAATACAGTGACTCACCAGTAACATTATACACAGGAGCTCTGCATATAGTCAGCGTACAGGTAATACAAGGATCACCAGTGACATTATACACAGGAGCTCTGTATATACTATATAATGTAAGTGTCCAGGTAAATCACTGACTTACCAGTGACCTCTGTATTTGTAGCGATTCATCTTCGCTTTTCTTCCTCTTCCAGTGTAAAATAATGCATATCCTGTAAAATACTCAGGACTAGTTACCAGATAAAAATATAGTGGTTTATTTGGTTTCTTCCATCAAAGAAAGGTTATTACAGAAAAACAGGTGAATAAAAATAAGTGAAAGAGATATTGTCCATTGTTCATAGCAAAAGCTTTCCATCTTCATTCTCTGAGATCCCACATGGCAAAAACAACATGTATTCTTCTTCTCTCCGAGATCCTGAATAGCAAATGCCTGCTGTGTCTCAGTTTGGCTTCTCACATCGCCGTCAAGTAATATACCAGCTGTTGAGTTATGTCATGGCCCAACACAGGCGACATCTTCGTGTCTGTCTCTCATGATGGTGAGGGAAGAAGAGCAGCGACCTCTACAGTTAGCCATGAATTATATACGTCTCCTAAAGCACGTGGTCTCTACATATATGGAGCTGTCTTTCTACCATGAGCCAAGCTTAAAAATAGCCTATGTCATGTAAGCTAAAGCATTCTACAGAACTGGGTCTTATAAGAAATTAACGGATTATTAATATTTAACAATTCCCCCTTTTGAGGGAGACAGACATTAATTGGAACCCTCAAATATAACGATCTTTTTTCTTCTTTTCTTCTTCTTTGACAAAATAATTTAATATTAATAATAATAATAATAATAATAATAATAATAATATTAGATTACCGTTATAAGTACTCAATGACATAATTGATGTGAATTCATGTTATGGTAAGCCGTGAACAATATTCATATAAAATATGTATAATTATACTTCCCTAAGTCTAAATTGAAGCATCTCAGGTCCAGTCATCATCATCTGATGTCATCTGGTCTTCATTTTGATGTCTTCTGTCTTCTTCTTGGTTCTTTTAAAAATACAGTTTTCTTATAGCATATAGATGTGTTGTGTATCAAATCAAAGTCCATAATTTCGAAAACAAAGTCTATGCAGCTTTAATATCTGTGCAGTGTTATCTTTAAAAACCTGGGCTTACATTGGCTCGCCTTGGATATTCTGGAATCCTCCATCGGAACTGGTCTTTGAACAGGTGTGACGTCTTTGGTCAGCAAAGCAAGGGTTAAAATGACTCTTCCTTGCTAAACATAGCACCATAACCAGTCCTTGTCCTAATGCACAGGACATATGTCAGGGTTGTAGCTTCCTGATAATTACCTTCATTGTTCACCAGCTTTCATCGAAGCTTTTCAGGTGATTGAAAACCTCTGGAACTTGATAAGAACGTGATAACACCGTTCATCTCAGCATCATAGGATCATCGTCCTCTGGTTGTCAGGTTAGACACTTTAATTGTGACTGTCAGTGGTGGATACTGCACTTGTGACTGTCAGTGGTGGATACTGCACTTGTGACTGTCAGTGGTGGATACTGCACTTGTGACTGTCAGTGGTGGATACTGCACTTGTGACTGTCAGTGGTGGATACTGCACTTGTAATTAACAGTCTATTACTCAGTAATCATAGCTTTGTTACCTTCTGGGATTTCTGGATCGCGGCATTCTTCTTCTTGCAACTGATAAAAATCAATGAAGTTTAGAAATGTGAAAAGTCTTTATTAACATAATTTCAGTATCTTGCTTGAAGTCTTCATTCCCTATTCTATACCAAATCTGGTAATTTTCTATCCTATAATATCACAGCGTACCATAGCAATCAGTAATATCCATATAATTATTATCAGAATTTGTACCATATATGGATTTCAATATTTGAAATAATAAACCAATAATAAGTGATAATACATTATTATCCATTTTTTTCATGTGATAGAACATTTTTATGTCATAGGTGTAATTACCTTTTTCAACCCATAGGTGTCACTGTGTTTTATGTAACCAGTGTTTTCATCTTTATTAATAAGGAATATATTTATTATACTAATAATATGTAGGAATGTAAAGCCATGAACCAAAATAAGAATATATGAGTGAGCGAATGAATGAATAAAAGAATTGTTGCATATAACTCAGAAGTGAAACATTTTCCTTAGTAATAGAACCATATAATTGCTATATTTAATGAAGCAATATTCTCAGTAGATATTACTTTACTAAATATTGGTGAAAGAATTAAAAATAATGAAAAATAAAAATAAAAATAAGAATAAGGCCTTTATGTTGATGCAGAGTAGTTATGTCTTCAGTAACATATACCCTTAATATTTCCATGATCTGGATTATTTCATAATTGTCATAAACTTGTGTTACCAAAATATTCAAATTATGCAACTTTGCATGTAATTCCTCTTAGTGTAAAGAAATGAATCCTTATAATACTTGTTATTATACCCAATACTTATACCATTGTACCTTATTAATATTTTTTTCCTATTAAAATGTGTGAAGAAGAGGTATTAATCAAATGTGATGATGTAGTCAGGATAAAAAAACATATTTCCCCCTTAATACCAAAAAATATTGTTTAGTAATAATTCATTTATCAAAACCAAAATTAAAAATAATTAATTTATAAATTGTGTAAATATTATACTTGCTTATACCATTATTTGTCTGAAGATGTGTAACCATTAAAATTAATTTGAATATCATAAAATTATCCTTTGGAAAAATTAATTTGCATAAACCATTTTGATGTGCGATTGCACTTTGCACTTATCCACTATTAACAAAATCAAGAAATAATTACTATAGAAATATAGAAATATATGTTTGTATAGATAATATTTCATTATGTATCTTAATATTCTAATAATTTCCTAAAGATAAAAGCTTTGGGGGTTTTTTTTTTTTTTTTTCTTTCTCTCATGCATTCAGGATCCTGAGGTCTCACAAACGTATCACATTACTCGCTCAGCAGCTGCTCATACACTCAGTCACTGTCACTTATTAACTTTAAACCAAATACCTCACATATGAAGGTGTGATGAATACACGTATTTTAACCCAAATTATCCTAATTATCAATGCATTGTAAACTATTTCAATTTAGTCTCTTAATATTTCTTTGAATATTCCTCCACATTACATAAATATATGTTGTATAGCTATACTTGACATTTAGGCCTGGAAAAAAAATTCCATTGGTTTGCAAAAGTTGAGACCCCCTTGAAAATTCTTTCCCTATGAAACAAGGACATAGTATACTGGTCTGGTATACTTATTATTAGAACAAGGTTGAAATTTTCACCTGTTGAGGTTGTCATTCAAACCATGCAGTAAAAAAGCACACACAAGAACATTTTAAAAAGCAATTGGTTATTTCCTTTTAAGGGTTAGATATATAAAATCATGCAATTATTGCAACATCCTGTGTAAATAAAGGCATAAATCCTTGGAAGAGAATTTTTCTCGATTAAGTCCTGCTTTGAAATGAAAATTCTAAGGAAACATAAAAAAATAAGGTTAATATCATATTCATATTCTAAATATTATTACTGATGTAGATTTTAATTTTCATTAAAAAATACAGTTCTACTATTTCTACTTCTACAAACACTCTATATATATACTGTATGACTATGTATATATCCACAAACCATAAAACTACAGGATTATACTCTATAACTCACTAATTGTATAACACTGTTACACAATATATATTACTTTTTTCCTAGCCAATTCCTACACCCATACTTATTTCTCTGCAAAAAATATCCTGAAAGGTTCTTGCCATTTTAAAACTGATAGATTCTTGGAGCAGAGTATTCAGTTTACAGGCCATGATGTCACTCACCACCTGTTTCTGTCTGTTAAATTCGGCCATCTTTGTTACAGAAAGAAAATCAGAACTCATCATTTTTCTTAATTCCATTTGTGTCTTTTCGGTGTTCTTTTGCATCATTCCATATGGTTTATAACAAACATGTGATTTTCTTTTTCTTTCTTCGTAGATTTGATTTTGGGGAAAACTCATTTTAGAAGGTTTTGCTAATACCGGCTTCTGATAAGATTTTACTCTGCCTGTCTTTACAAAATTAGCACAATTTACTTTCCTCTCACGATTCTCGTGTTTTCTGGCAAAATCAAGGGATTGCGCACATTCAAACAAAGAATCTTTTTGTGACACAATAACACGAGATGCAGGATTTAGAAACCAAAATTTGCTTACAAAACTCCTTATGAGGGACGGTGTTTTGACATTCTCACTCAGCATTCTATACAAACGTTCATATATGGACATGAACGTAAAAATACATTCCTTCCGACCAATCCTTAATTTTTGAAGAATATCAATATCTGGATGATTTTCATTTGATGAACAAAAAATGAGAATTTTTAATCTGTCCTTATCAGTTAAATTCTCATGTGTCTCACCAGATAACTTTAAAGACAATCTCCTAGCAAAATTTACAGGGATCCACATTTTGAACAACTGATTCTTCTCCTCGTTAGATAAATCAAAGTTATCAGAACAACTTTCAAAGATCTCAGAGTTTCTACAGACATCTATTTTGTTGTCATAAGCAGGAATTATTTGGCATATTTTTATCAAATTCTTCCTCACGCTACTTCGGATTTGGGCCTGTGAGTCTTCTATTTTTAGTGGTACGTCTTTCCCTTGTACGTCCTCTACGTCAGTTCTGAAGTCTCCTCCTACTTCTCCATCTTGTTCCATGTCTGCAAGGTCACCTTCAATGGCTGCTACAGACACTTGATTAGTCAATCTCCCTAACTTTACAGCCAATCTCGAGAACATCACAACAATCATTTTTGGATTTCTCTGACACAGATCTATGAAATATATCTACCATCTGTAGAATATTTTTTAATCTCTCTCTTTCTCTATTGAAAAACTTAGAATCTAACCTCTGATTCTCGAGTTCACACTCGGCATATAAACTTAACCATAAAACTTCTGAATTAGAATTGTCTACAGACTTAAATTTCAATTTACTCTGCTTAGCAAGACAATTAATGACATCCATTTTATCTTACCTTGAAATGTCTCAGCTCCTTTGATGGACAACGCTGGGTTCCTGTCTTCACACGTCTGGCTTAGGTCTGGTACTTTTGGCACTTGTAGTACTTCTCAATCTATCTGGTACTTCTTACTTCTAGGTTCTATGTGATTCTTGTAAGTAGTGGAATTCCCGATAACTTGCACATATGATTTGACGTTAGCAAAGTCCAATCCCCCGTGTGTGCAAGTGGAGGGAAACCCGCAAAAAAGTACAAAAATTCAGATCTGGCTGGCTCTCCAATGTAAAATAATGCATATCCTGTAAAATACTCAGGACTAGTTACCAGATAAAAATATAGTGGTTTATTTGGTTTCTTCCATCAAAGAAAGGTTATTACAGAAAAACAGGTGAATAAAAATAAGTGAAAGAGATATTGTCCATTGTTCATAGCAAAAGCTTTCCATCTTCATTCTCTGAGATCCCACATGGCAAAAGCAACATGTATTCTTCTTCTCTCCGAGATCCTGAATAGCAAATGCCTGCTGTGTCTCAGTTTGGCTTCTCACATCGCCGTCAAGTAATATACCAGCTGTTGAGTTATGTCATGGCCCAACACAGGCGACATCTTCGTGTCTGTCTCTCATGATGGTGAGGGAAGAAGAGCAGCGACCTCTACAGTTAGCCATGAATTATATACGTCTCCTAAAGCACGTGGTCTCTACATATATGGAGCTGTCTTTCTACCATGAGCCAAGCTTAAAAATAGCCTATGTCATGTAAGCTAAAGCATTCTACAGAACTGGGTCTTATAAGAAATTAACGGATTATTAATATTTAACATCCAGCCAGGACACGTTTGCTGCAGAAAATAACACACTATACTTGATCACTTCTAGACCACATTCCCCACTTTCCCCCCCGACTTCTACACTTTATGTGTAAAGGTCAGCCAGGGCAGTAGTCGTGGCTGAGTATTTCGGGTTCGGGCATTGTATACCCTGACCTCCCTCTACAGGAAAACGGTACCTCTTCTCTTGCATGGTACGGTGAATACTCACCGTGCCGTCAGCGTCCCCTTTGCTACGCCGACTTGATGCTGATCCTTGATCCCAATGAATAGAGACACAGTCCAGGGCAACTCTTAACTGAGCAAATTTATTTTCTTCAGGACACAGCACATCCACATAGTTTCCAGCATTTTCATCACAGTAAAGACAGCACATTACTTCATCTTTCCCTTCACTGTTCCTTGCAGTGTTTCCGTTTGACGAAGCGTCTCAGATGGCTCCTCAGTGTCCTCCCTGTATAGCGTCACCACGGTGAAGCGCTCTCCAGCATGTTTCGCCCCGGACATCAGAGATTCAGCCCACGTAGCTTTCCACCACATTCTGGAGTGACCTGCCCGTACCCTTTTACGGTAACCTTCAATCTTCCTCTGTTTACTTACACTCTTTTCCACTTTATTGCTGATTCTGCAGTACCGTGTTCTTCTCTAGATGGCTGGGCATCAGCTTTAACATCACGGGGTAGTTAGGCAGCTCAGGCATATAGCCCACCCGAGCACAAAGGGGTCAGGCCTCTGACTGCCTGAAACTGGAAGACCATCCTGGCTTATTCTCCAGCTATCCCCTCCTACAGTTAACTCCTATATGTCCTACAGCTACATCTACTGTGCAATGAGCTCAGTGCCCCATCTAGTGACCATAGCCCAGACTGCACTGTCCCTACCAAGTACAAGGTGCAGAAACATAGCTTATGCTATATAAATAATACAGCAACATGAAATATACGATAATGCGCAACAATGGTATAACATATATATAAATATATATACAAGTACAACAGCAACATGGGGGTTTAAAGGGGTAAGACTCTCAACCCCTTACACATGTCTACATATTGATATTAGTCATGTATTATACTACAGCACAGGCACCATTTTGATGAATGCAAACCTTTTTTTTGTAACCCCACAAACACCCGGAGCACCAGAATCTCAATAACTGAAATTTACAAATACAGATTACACAACAACCACAAGATGCATTTCATCACCCAGGTCACCTCATTTTAATCAGTATAACAGCGTAGACCTGACACTGTCTGTACTTTACTGTTCACAATCCTGCTGACAGGATCCCTTTAAATCTAAATTTTAATAAGTTTGTTCTTTTCTGCGCTAAACGTCCCCCAAACCCTGAGGACGGCGAGTATACCTTGGTTGTGTTTTGCTGTATGTGTATACAAAAGTAAAAGAAGAGCACCTATCAGGGGCTCAGAAAAGCTGGGTGGCATGTGTGCTAGTGTGTGACCCAGCGCAGGTGTCTCACTGGCCTATCAAAACAGTGACCGATAGCAGCAAACAGTGTGATGTGGATGTGAGAACTGTCTGCGGGGTGCGCTTAGGTGAGTGGACAAAAGAATATGGGAGGTTCACCTTTATAGTAACATCCCAGGGCAGGTGTGTCGTGAGCAAGTGGTGTTCAAGAAATATTGGTGGCAGTGGTTGTGACTTATCCTGACACACAATGTACAGGGAAATGGGAAAATTGTGAAAAAAAACGCAATTCTGACCTTAATTATGTTTACGGCGTACATTATGTGGTAAAAATGACCATGTAATATGATTCTCCTCATCAGTATGATTACAGAGATACTAAACGTGCCCAGATTTTTAAATTATTTTAGTGGTAGAAAAAAAATCAAGACTTTGAAATAAAAAATATGTTGGAGTTTGTGTTGCCATTTTCCGAGACCCGTAGTTTTACTTTTTCGTTCAATAGAGCTATGAGAGGGATTATTTTTTTATAAGGCGAGACGTTATTATGGATATTACTTTGGGATAGATATGACATTTTAGTTGCTTGTTACGTATTTTAAGTGGTATTGCAGCGACCAAAAAATACCGCAATGTTGGCGTTTTTAAATTTTTTGTGTTTACCAATTGGGTTAATTATTTTTATATTTTGATAGCTCGGACTTTGCTGGATGCGGCGATATCACTTGACATTTTTTTTTATGTTCATTTTCAATGGAGGAAAATTGAACTTTTATGAGTTTTTTTTTCAGATTTGTTTAAATCTTTTTTTGTTGTTTTACTTTTCTTTTCACTTCATTTATCGCTCCCTAAGGCCCCTTTCACACTTCAGTTTTTTGCAATCAGTCACAATCCGTCAGGTTTTGACAAAAACGGATCCTCAGTTTTTTTTTGAGGATCCGTTTTTTCCCCATTGACTTGCATTAATGGCGGATTGTGACGGATGGCTGTCCGTTTCATCAGTTTTTTTTTTGAGGATCCGCCAAAAGTTGCTGTCCGTCACCATCCTCAAAGATTTCAAAACGGAGCTTGCAACAAAACTCTCTCTCTCTCTCTCTCCTTCCCGACCAGCGTTTCCTTTAAATTTCCTCATTTTCAGGATCCTGTGCCATCCGTTCACATCAGTTCAGAACGGATCCGCTTGTCTGCCTTTTTGGCGGATTTGAACTGATGCAAAAAACTGAAGTGTGAAAGAGGCCTAAGCTGTACTACATACAGGGGCTAATGGTGCAGCAGAAGTGTGAACTTTTTGATGCTTTTGTTTAATATTTTCCACTATAGTATATGGAGAGCATAAAAAACGCATGCAAAATTCCAATGAAGTCTCCAATTGTGGAACTGAAGCATTCCTCTACTAAAAAAAATGCATTCGAAAAAACTGCCACAAAAAAATACAATAAAAAGTTTTGATTGCTTTAGTGCGAATACCTATGGAAACAATGCAGCACTTCTGCACGTGTGAACATGGCCCAGGAGAGACTCTGGACAATTTGTACGTTCTACACCAGGTTCACACTTGGGGTTATTTATTTTTTTATCACTACTTAGAATTACAGACAAATTAAAAAAAGTGATCTGAGCCAATTATATGGAAAAAATACAATATTATTTAACATTTATTCTGAAGCTATATGAAATAATTCTGACTACAGCAATGGTCTGTGCCCATCACGGGTGATCCGTGTTACCGGGAAGAGAGGAGGAGACATTCCTGGAAGGAGCTGACAATAGATACATCACATTATCTCACGTATGAGGATACAGAATTATACAGGTTTGAAAATATCAAATAGAAAGATTTGCCTGTAAACAGGTAAAAAAGCAAAAACAGTAAATAAAGCAATGACTTGCGCTATTGTACCGGTAAGTTTTTATACATCTCATCCCAATCCAGCTAACCCCTATCCGTACAGTGGCAGCTGGTATTGGATGGTCTGCCATGGGTAACATAACTAGTTCTCCTATATTAGACCCATTGCCATGTTCGTCTTTATGACATCACAGAAGCGTTGTCCACGAGTCATGGAATGTTCCGCAAGAACGGTCAGTGCGAGGCAAGCAGAGATAGAGAGGAGAGCTGAACACTAACCCAGAGCGATTGTAAATCACTTTTTACTTGTTTTGTTTATTTTTTTTACTTTTATTTCTTTTTTTTGGGAGTGTTTTCTACCATCCGCACACACTTTTGTGTGTGTGGAGGGGAAGGCAGCCTAATGGCTGCACCCGTAGCTGGAGGAAAGTTCCAACCACGGAGACGTCTCCCACATGCCAGGACATCCCTATACAGTCAGAGGCCTGAACACCACCAAAGGCCAACTGGCTTCACGGGGTATGTGATGGCAGTGCTTTATTATATCGTGTCAATTATTAAATGCCTGTTCAAAACACCAGAAAAGGCAAAGGACCGATATTCCAGACTGAAAAGTCCACCACCATATCCTACAATGCCCGAAATAGGCCGATTCGTACAACCTGCAGCAAACATCAGCGCAGAGCCAGAGGGTATGAAGGAACGCCTGATACTCACCAGAACAGTAGATGAGGAAGAGACAACAGCCACATTGCCCAGGAGCCCATCCCCATGCACCTGGATGGAGCTAACTCCCTCTCAAGCACGTATACTCCTCAGTATGCCTTACGACCATCAACCGCGTATTAAGGTGACTGCTAAACAAGGCTACAATCCTACACCACACCTGCCAGTCAGCTATACCACTGGAAAGATCATGCAAGTAATGCTGATGAGCCCACAGGATGTACAGCGTGCCTACAAGAGAGATTTGGGTTTCCTTCCAAGTCCTAGGAAGATCATTCTCCCGAGAAGAGAATTCCGCGGCACTTTGATTTAGCCGGCGGAAAATGTAGTGGCGAGTTGCTTGCAGCAAGCACATACCATCTTCTGCACAGCTGCTTCTTAGACAGATTTTCCGGTTTTGACTATGGCTTGATCAATGGATCATGTTTCTATACTGCCGCCTGCCCTGACCTCTGCTTGTTTAAAGTTATGCATCTACACTGCCGCCTGCCCTGACCTTTGCTTGCTCAATGGATTATGTTTTTGAACTGCCGCCTGCCTGACCTCTGCTTGCTCAATGGATTGTTTCTGCACTGCCGCCTGCCTTCACCTCTGCTTGCTCAATGGATTATGTTTTTGAACTGCCGCCTACCCTGACCTCTGCTTGCTCAATGGATTATGTTTCTGCACTGCCGCCTGCCTTGACCTCTGCTTGCTCAGTGGATTATGTTTTTGAACTGCCGCCTGCCCTGACCTCTGCTTGCTCAATGGATTATGTTTTTGAACTGACGCCTGCCCTGACCTCTGCTTGCTCAATGGATTATGTTTCTGCACTGCCGCCTGCCTGACCTCTGCTTGCTCAATGGATTATGTTTTTGAACTGCCGCCTGCCCTGACCTCAGCTTGCTCAATGGATTATGTTTCTGCACTGCCGCCTGCCCTGACCTCAGCTTGCTCAATGGATTATGCTTCTGCACTGCCGCCTGCCCTGACCTCTGCTTGTTTCCGGTTATTAATCTGTGATACTAATAAAAATGTATATTATTCTGCACTATATGGACTGTGGGTCGTTTTTTTTCTTTGGTTTTATGGTTGTTTCCGGTTATGTTTTTGCACTGCTGCCTGCCCTGACCTCTGCTTGTTTCCGGTTATGTTTCTGCACTGCTGCCTGCCCTGACCTTTGCTTGTTTCTGACTACTCATTTGCCTGCTGATTTTGTACTTCTTCCTCAATGCCTGCACTTTTAAGACCCCAGTAGAGCTAATTTATATAAATCCTGCATCCTAACAATGAAGCCGGGTTATAGGGCTTCTGATCACAATGGTAGGATGATGCCTCAATGTGAAGAAGGGTAGCACCAGTTCTTCACCTAACAGTATGGAATGCTTATCTAAAAAAATGAAAAAGGAACAGTACAGTATAGACAAAGGTCCCATAAACTCAACAAGAACAAACCATTAAGAACTTTAAGCATAAACATATGAGACAACAAACCAAGTGGCTCAGAATACCACATCCGACCCAACCAGCAGTTTTGTTGAAGGTATTTTCCTCTGATCTTTCGTTAAGAGGGTACAACATCTCAAATACATTAGACTGGTGTGGGTCTCCAACCATTTAGGAACCCTCAAATCAATAGTACAGGGGTCTTGAATCAGCCACAAAATTGCTTCAGGAAGAATTGGGTGGAGCACTGGTTTCATATGTACCCTGCCGCTCATGTCAAGGTCTATGAAAATAACCAAACACAAGGCTGAGTACTCAGATCTTATAGGAACCTCCCCAATAGTGAATGGCCATCTGTATATTCATAGTTCCCCAGGTCTGTAGACAGATGCGGGTTTCACGTCCGGGACCTCTGCCTATCAGACATTTATAGAATATTTTATGGATAACACATAAATGTATGGGAAAACTCCTCTTGTAAATAGTGCGCCTCAAGTTTCTTCTGCTGTTTGCAGTGGAATGTAGTCATCATAGCTAATATGAGGGAAGGATTCCTGAGAGGGGGTATACATCTACTATATCCATATTCTGTGGATATCTACCCTAATAAAGCTTATGGACGGTGAGTGCAGTGATGAGACCGACCCTTTATCAACATGTTCTGTCCCACAAACTAATGTAGTACACTGCACTGACCGCCGATAGACTTTATTCTCCAAAGACAATTTAAGTTTGTTATATGTATTAAAATACTTTTTTTCCCAGAATTATCTAAGAATTATCGACAAGGAAAATGGACTCAAGATAAAGCTTAGAAACATATATTTCTTTACAGCTCCTGATATAGGTATTGCGGTCTTTAAAAACAGTAGTCCCCAACTTCTGCCTCCTCAGCAAGTTATCCCCTAGCCATTGGTAGATCATAACTTGCTGATTACGGGTGTTTCACTGCCAGGACCCCCACCAATCCTAAGAACAGGGTGTCTGGAACAAGCGGCTGTTAAGAATGCGCAACAACACTTCTTTCATTATGGGACAATGATGGGGCTGATATGCTGATGATGGACTATGATGGGGCTGATGTGCTGATGATGGACTATGATGGGGCTGATGTGCTGATGATGGACTATGATGGGGTTGATGTGCTGATGATGGACTATGATGGGGCTGATGTGCTGATGATGAACTATGATTGGGATGATGAAGTCTGCAATAACAGAGCATAGCAGTACAACCCCTTAGCCTGGAGTGCCCTAACAAATAGCTGGGGAGGGTCCGAGCTCACAGTCAGACCTTAGAAGAAGAGTTAATAGTTTTGTTTCTTCTGTCTTAAAGGACAAAAAAGGCTTACAGTATATACTCGCGTATAAGTCGAGATTTTCAGCCCATTTTTTGGGGCTGAAAGTCCCCCTCTCGGCTTATACGCGAGTCATATACCGGGGGTCGGCCAGGGAGGGGGAGCGGGGGGTGTCGGAGATCATACTCACCTCTCCTGGCATGTTTCTGCAGCCCCCCGTGCTTATTCCATCTTCTCGGCGCTGTTCTTCCTGCTTTCAGCGGTCACGTGGTACGCTCATTACCCTCATTAATATGCACATATGTAATGAGCGGCACCACGTGACCGCAGAAAGCAGGAAGAACAGCACTGAGAAGATGGAACAAGCACGGGGGGCTGCAGAGACATGCCAGGAGAGGTGAGTATAACGGGGGGAGCCATATTCACCTGTGCCCCATTCCACCGCTGCGCATCGCTCTGCTGTCTTGCTTCCTCTGGCAGTGACGTTAAGGTCAGAGGGTGCCATGACGTAGTTAGCAGGCGCCCTCTGCCTGAACAGTCACTGCAGAGCCAGCAACGCTGAGGAGCAGCAGCTGCAGCAGTGACAAGGTGAGTATATAGTTTTTTTTTTCATTTTTTTAATTGAGGCTGCGGCAGCAGCATTGTAAGGGGCCACTAATCACTGTGCAGCAATACAAGGGGCCACTCATCACTGTGCAGCATTATAAGGGGCCACTCATCACTGTGCAGCATTATAAGGGGCCACTCATCACTGTGCAGCATTATAAGGGGCCACTCATCACTGTGCAGCATTATAAGGGGCCACTCATCACCTTGCAGCATTATAAGGGGCCACTCATCACCGTGCAGCATAATAAGGGGCCACTAATCACTGTGCAGCATAATAAGGAGCCACTAATCACTGCAGCATTTCAAGGGGCCACTAATCACTGTGCAGCATTATAAGGGGCCACTCATCACTGTGCAGCATTACAAGGGGCCACTCATCACTGTGCAGCATTACAAGGGGCCACTAATAACTGTGCAGCATTACAAGGGGCCACTAATCACTGTGCAGCATTACAAGGGGCCACTAATCACTGTGCAGCATTACAAGGGGCCACTAATCACTGTGCAGCATTATATGGGGCCAGTAATCACTGTGCAGCATTATATGGGGCCAGTAATCACTGTGCAGCATTATATGGGGCCACTCATCACTGTGCTGCATTATAAGAGGCCACTCATTACTGTGCAGCATTATAAGGGGGCCTCTCATTACTGTGCAGCATTATACGGGGCCACTAATCACTGTGCAGCATTACAAAGGGCCACTAATCACCGTGCAGCATAAGGGGCCACTAATCACTGCAGCATTTCAAGGGGCCACTAATCACTGTGCAGCATTATAAGTGGCCACTAATCACCGTGCAGCATTGTAAGGGGCCACTAATCAATGTGCAGCATTATAAGGGGCCACTAATCACTGTGCAGCATTATAAGGGGCCACTAATCACTGTGCAGCATTATAAGGGGCCACTAATCACTGTGCAGCATTATAAGGGGCCACTAATCATTGTGCAGCATTATAAGGGGCCACTCTCCATGCAGCATTATAAGGGGCCACCAATCACTGTGAAGCATTATATGGGGCATATGTTATTATGGACCATGTAATAGGGCTACCATTATTCACTGTGCAGCATTATTAGGCATATTTTTGTATGGAGCATCTTATGGAACCCATCATGAACTTTATGGAGCATTATATGGGGCCATCATGAACTTTATGGAGCATCTTATGGGGCCCATTTTATTTTTGAAATTTACCAGTAGCTTCGGCATTTTCCACCCTAGGTTTATAGGCGAGTCAATAAGTTTTCCCAGTTTTTTGTGACAAAATTAGGGTGGTCGGCTTATACATGGGTCGGCTTATACGCGAGTATATACGGACTTCTAAAGAAAATTGCCCCCAAGTTATTTTGAGCGACCCCGCCTGCTGTACCATCCTTGTGATTTACGAGAACGTTTCTCACTTCCTGCTAGGACAGCGGAAACCCAAGGAGTAAAGAGAGAAGGTCCTTATGGCTGCATGGAGTAATGCTGGAAATCTCTAAGTCTGCGGGGACAACAGAGACTTTAGAAGAAGGCAAACCAAGGTTTAGTGCTAGCACTAGTGTGAGAGAAGGTTTATACTACAGGAGAGAAGTGCTGTAACAGGAAAGAACCTAACAAATAAAAAAGATTGTAGACAAACCAGATTTTGCTATCTATTCATGTCATTGC